>NW_024962258.1:627547-697102 GCF_019238085.1 Lagopus leucura
AAGAGAAAGAGAAAGAGAAAGAGAAAGAGAAAGAGAAAGAGAAAGAGAAAGAGATCAAACCCATAAAAGAATCCCTGTCACAGGCAGACTTTTTTTCTCCATTTGGTATTTTTTCTATAGATGCTTTCCAGCTTGAATGTGTGTCCCCTGATATATCTAACTCCTTGAACCACTTTCACATGCAATTCAGGTTGAATACACTGCACACAAAATGTGTCACTTCTAGTGAAGAACAAAAGCAATGCCCAAGAGTACGCAGCAAGGAGAGACAGAGATCCACATTAATGCAGTGAAATTTGAGCACTTTCAGCATTTCTTCAGTAGAAAGCACATAGCCCATGAAGAAACTGAAAGATTGTAAGGTATTTCCCTAAAGGAAAAAAAAAAAAAAGAGATGTTCTAGCAACAGATCTCTAGCGACTCATCATCATTATACCATAATTTCTGTTTTATTTCAGCTGGTCTGGATACAGTAATATATTGCCTGACATAATAGCAGTCACTTTTACTGTTGCACATGGCTTTTTTGTCCCCTCTTACTCAGAAAGATTAAATGTAATTATAGCTGCAGTCTCAGGAGGAAGATAATTAAATATAAGCAACTTATTTTCATATAGAAATCCATTATAAAAAAAAAAGACAACCATATTTTCCTTTGTGAAAGTTTCCCTATTACTGCATATTTTTATGTAGAAACCTTGGTTTCATTCAATCAAGTTCACAATTAATTTCTGTTTCAGACTGTAATGAGCCTTGAAGATGTTATTCTTCTCGGTTCTAGAGAACATTCAGGGGCTCCCGCTTTTATTGAAATAATATTCATAGAGGACACAATTCTATAAGAAATTCTATAAAAAAATCCTTCAAGAGCTCAGAAAGCCAAAATGAGGTACACTTCCACAGTTGAGATCTATACAACATGCTGTATTCTAACTGGAGGCTAGTTCCGTGCTGTGTGATTTGGAGTTACTGTCATATAAAGTGACCATACTATATTCTTTCTGTCTAGCATTAGCTCCTATAAATGGCATTTGAAGTGATACTTCACAGAGTCCAGATACTTCTCTTACTGGGATCAAAAAGAGCTGGTATCTTCTGCTTCAAAACATTTCTCCAAGCTTCCTGAGGAAGATGCCTTTCCGAAGTCTGTCTTGAAGGCAGTCAGCTATGAATCTCAGATGACTGTGACTCCATATTCTGTAGCTATCTTTTAAACGTGGAAACTTAAAACCAGGATCAGAAACTGCTAATTTCAGACACTGCATCATGTTGGATGTCTGTGCTTAATTTAATACTGTGTTATATACTTGAAAGGGGCTTATAATTACTCCCATGAATTCACAGGCACAATTTCATTGACAATGTATATTTTGAAAGAAAAATAAACCACCCAAGATATAAAAGTTTGTCCCCTCACTGGTGCATTTCTTCATGGAATTCAGACTCCCTGACTCTGAGTAGAAAACAGTTGTCATTTCAGTCTTAGAATACACACCTAGTACTGCTGTCACACATCTTTCTCTAGCAATGACCTCCCCTTCGGGACATCTTTTCTAGCATAAAAGCAGCAGGCAGGTAACAGATATATATATCAGACAGAAGATGAAAAAGGTAACCCTGAACACATTCAAAACAGGATTTATGCAAGTTATCTCAACTTAGTGGCTCTGAATAAATTCAATAGATTAAATTATTTTCAATTATTATTCAAATGATTTGTTTTTGTTTCTTGTATCAACTGTTTGTATTTAAGACTTCAGTAATAATACAGTAATTTTATTGACAACGACTAAGAAAAATGATCTGCATGTTTACAATGTATTTATTATAGAATAGGTTTGCATTCTAATTAGGTTAGCTGGAAATTTTTAAATCATAAAAATGAGTAGCTTAAATTTGAAGTTCTTCCTCAAGTAAAAGGTGTAACAAAGAAGGTGTGAATTTTATTGAATTTTACAGTACATTACAAACATAACAAAAGCTTACCTTGTAGTTATGCTTGGTTCTGACTGAAAGGCCAGATTTTTATTTTTCTTTTCTAAATTGAAATATTGGAGTATTCATTTTCTTGTATTTACACCACATAATGCATTAATGAACCAGAAATCCCTGAGAAGTTTTGCATATTTTTACTCTTGTAATTCTTTACTAAAGGCTATGAAGTATTCTGTTTTTATAGTATTTTAATAAACAAGAAATTAACTAATACTTTCTCATACTATTGCACTTTATTATAATAAATTCTGGAAAACAAAGGTAATTTCTTGAGAAAGATTTCATGTTGAAGTTCATTAAAAACTTAAATGCAGCAAATTGCAAAGTTTTGAAATAACAGACAGTCACTTGTAACAATTATCTTACTGGCATGAAGTTCTCACAAAATTTTTCTGTGGAATTTAGGTAATAAATATGAGAAATTAATTATAATTATTGTTTGTCTGTTTTGCCGTAACAGAAAGTATTCAAATTCTCATCAGAATCAAGGTAATTATCATAACATGCTTTGAAAAACATGAGTATTCGAACAAACTTGAACAAGTCAAGTCTGTTAACCTACTGTATATTTGCTTGGTAGGCTGAAGTCTGACAGATGCTAAAGATATTTTGCATTAAGCTGTATGGTAAGCTACAACAAAAAAAGATCTATTTTATTTTAGGGATTTCATGCTGGCTATGTGTTCAGAGAAGCTCTTGTCTCCAAAGCTGTTTTCATTTCTGTGATATGAAGCTGTTCATTCAAGAAGAAACAAACTAGCTGAGCCAAAGAACATATAAATAATAACTACATTCACAAAATACTCTAAAATTGGATTAGCATGAAATATATGCTATTCCATTCATGCTGTGATCATGACTGTTTAAATTTTACCCTTTCACAGCAGCAGAGATATTACAGAAATCCAGAGACTAGAACACAGTTCCTTCTTCCCATCCTTTTAGCTCAATATAAATAATATTTGCAAAGACCTAGCAATTACATTCATTCTAAAAGATACTAAATTATGCATGACAAAAAATAAAGGCATGCTATAAATAAGTTTTATTACAATAATTTTGTAAATATTTATAAGGCACCAAGTATCTTCCAAGATCATGAGCAAAAATAGGAGTGATTCCCTTATGACACCTGTTTTTCTACATCATCACAGAACTAGTCAGTCTAGAATAGCCTGGTTTGAAAAGGACTCAAAGATCATCAGCAATGGGCACACCAGCAGGCTCTCAGACAACTAAATCTTGAGAATCCAGTACAAATGGCCTTAATATTTTTTAAAATGAAAGATACCGGAATTTTAATTTCTCCCTTAAACAAATAAAAGCTGAATAACATCACCATGAAGATGTAATATTTACTTTATATGAAAGCCTGGATGAGATTAATCCCCATATATAAAACCCTGAGAAGCTTCAGTTTTCAAACTTCACATTGTACGTTGTCAAAATCCTTGTAGTTTTTACTGTTTGCTCAACAGAAAAGTAGAAACACTGGCAATCTGATATCCAACTTTTCATCAAAATGATTTTGGATTATTATGTCCCCAAAAGCAACAATTAATCCTGTTGTTGTAGAAATTACTTAGAAATATTTTGTGTAGACACCCAGATAATCCTATGTAAAGCAGAGTTGCACAAGTTCTGCCAAAAAAAATTAAAATAAAAAGGAAAAAGCAATGCCAGGAGGCAATATCAACAAAAAATCGTGTCAGAATAGGTCTGGGTTGATCTACAGGCCTTGTGCTTTGCTTGTCTCTCAAGTTTCATAGCCCCAGGTAGACTAGAAAACACCACAAGAAAGCATGTAGAACTACAATAATCTTTTATGCATATTTAAAAGATAAAAAATACTGTAGGTAAAAAAAAGTTCATTCAAATTCTTTCATTTGATGATAGAAAACAAAATCACAGATATTGGTGACACACTATTTGAGAATATCTGTCACAGAAAAGAAACCTGGAAGTCTTCATGGTGCACCAGGAACTAATGACTAGAATAAACTTGCTGGATCTTCCAGTGCATATCTCTAGTATCACAAGCACTAAGTGTGTCTGCTACATTTTGAAGAAAAAAAATTATTAAGGATTTATGTTTTCGTTTATTTGTTTTATAGAGAGGTGGCATGTTGGGTGAAAAGTTGCTCTAGAAAGGGAGGTATCTAATTGTAATTCAGATTCATGCAGTATTTAAAATTAATTCATAGATTGTATAGCCATGTCTTTGATGTCCTTATACCCATTCTATTTCCCCTAATGAAGTGATTTCTTATAAGTTAGCGATTAAGTTTTTCTATCACCCCAAACACCCTCATCTACATCAGCATAGCTCTTTTTCATTTGTTTTTGAGTACTAGAAAACAGAACTGTACATGAAGGAAGACAACTCTCACCCAAGCCCTGAAAAACAACATTAATATTTTTCTATCTCTTAAAAATTCTCTGTCTTATACCTTGGGGTCATACTTGCTTTTTTAAGCCTGCTTCCTACTGAGAGTTCACAGTTATTCTGTGATCAGTCAGGATGTCCAGCTGCTTATTCACATCTTCTATCTTTTCAAATGACAAAACCCTGTTATATGCCCAAATCTTATGTTGTAAATTCCCAGCACAGGCATCGATAAAGGGCCTTAGGCACTGTGATGCTGAGCACCAGAAAGCATAATAGATAATTGGGTACAGGACTGCAATACATGAAACTGACTTTGGCAAACAAAAATCCTCAAGGGTGAATAAGGAGGCCAGCTCAGAAATAAGAACAGCCAGCATTCTGAACACTGCCCCAAAGAAATAAATCAGGACACGTTAAAAGTTGGTGCACATGTGAAATCCCATTTCTTGGTCAGGCTTGTGAACTTGCAGCTTGCTGTGAGGCTAAAATTCAGAATCCTGAGGAAAGCATAAAATCACTTTCCTTATTTCTTTGAATACATCCATATTTGCAGCCAAATAAACTCGTGGAATTATAGAATGGTTTGGATTGAAAGAGATCTTAAAGATCATTTGTTTATAACCCTCCCTGCCATGTACATGGTTGCCAACGCTTAGATCAGGCTTTGCAGGACCCAATCCAACTTGGCCTTGAACACCTCCAGGGATGGGGCATGTACAACTTTTCTGTTCCAGTGCCTCACCACCCTCTGAGTAAGGAATTTCCTCGTAATTTCTAATCTAAATCTCCCCTCTGTGATTTTAAAATAATTCCCCCTTGTCCTATCACTATCAGACCATGTAAACTGTTGGTCTCTCTCCTGTTTGTAAGATCTCTTTAAATACTGGAAGGCCACAATGAAATCTCCCACAAGACTTCTCCAAGTTGAACAAACTCTCAGCCTTTCTTCATAGGAGAGATGCTCCAGCTCTTTGATCATCTTCACGGTCCTCCTCTAAACCCACTCCAACTATGCCACATTTTTATACCACTGGAGCCCAGACCTGGATTCAGTTGGATGCAGCCCAGGATACAGTTGGGCTTCTGAGCTTCTGGTTCATGTCCAGCTTCTCATTCACTAGGACATCCAAGTCCTTCTCCATAGGGTTGCTCTAAATGAATTCTTCTCCTAGACTTTTCACATATCTGGGATTGCCCTGACACAAGTGCAGCACCTTGCACTATGCCTTTTTTAATATCATTTGTTTCTCATAAGTCCACTTTTCTAGCTTGTCCAGGTCACTGAATTTTCTGCATCAGTCTTCACAGAAGAAACTGTGAGGATTCCTACAATAGGACTCAGCTCAATACTTGATTCAAACAGAACTGACTACAGAAAGGCACATGGGGTAAACCAAGAAACAGTAGTGAATGAGAACCTGGATATATGATCTTACTAAAAGAACATGGCATTTGTAATAGGAAATTTACGAATATGTTTGAATTTTCTGCATGTTTCATGGCCCACTCAAACAAGATTGACCTAATTGATTCAAAGACTTTTTAACAAAGTAAGCAGTCATGATACAAGAGGAAAGGTCATTGTATGGACAAGACAAGAAACAGATCATAAAGATTGGTTAATCACTATAGGTTCTGAAGGTATATTTGGCTGTCCACATTTTCATAAATGCCCTGAAAAAGGGGGCTGAGCAATGGGCTTGTGGATTTTGCTGATAGCTTTGTTATTCACTGTCATAATCATTAAGTACTGACATGAAATGAACTGTCTTTTAAGTAACCAAAGAATCTAACCATATAAATGACTGATGAGATTCACTGTGGTTAAATGTAAAACTTTGCAGAAGGCAAAGTGGAGGAAGATTTCCACATGTGAAGTTATAATTGTTCTTAACTGTCCATTAAAACCCAAACTCTGCTCTTGAGTAATAGGATGAGCAATTCTGTGAAAACTTCAGTTCAGTGATCAGCAGAGATAAAATAACTAATGAACAAGCAAATCCAAAGTCAAGAACGGATTAATATATAAAAAAGAGAACATCATTACTGCATAATTGCATGGTGCGTATGAACCATGAATATTATCTGCAGTTTTGGTACCTTTATCTTAGAAAGGATTAAGTAGAACTGGAATGTGCTCAAACTTTCTTGTTGCTTAAGCTAAAAGTATAAACAGATTATTTTTAAACAACAGCTGAGCAGCTGAGCAGCCTAGGACTTTTAACAAAAACAAAGGGCATTGAAAACAAAAACAAAAACAAAATAAAGCAAACCATAACAACAACAACAAAAAGTCTGCCACACCCCTTCCAGCTACAATAAAACAGGTCCAGCATAATGTGTTCACAATTGCACAAACCAAGAACAATTATCCTACTCCACTCTGAGCAATGTGGGAGTGGTATACACAACCATGCTTCTAGGAAGAAATAAGAAAAAACAGATGCTGCTTCGCAACTATTTCAGGATATTTTCATGATCACTGCTTGAACACATGAAATCAGTAGAAAGATAGCACACGCTGAAAGAAATAGGACATCAGAAGAAATACACAAATTCTGAATAAGGCTTACAAATCTTAAATGTATCATCTTGAGAAAAGTAGAGATCCCTTTTCTGGCTTGCAAAGATTCTCCTCCACAGAATTGCCTCCTTGGACTCACTAGTGCGATAATAGATGAAGTGAACCACAGAAATAAGTAAATCAAACACTAGTCTAAAGGTAAGTTTAGTATAAGTACTACTCTTGAAGAAGAGGGCAGTATTTTTCAATAATTAGTGTCCTACACAACAGACTAAAACTTTAAATGTTTGCAGAAAAAGAAGCTGTGTCATGCCTCCCAATAAAAAAGCTGTTCTACGTTCTGAGATATTCAAATAAAACACAGATCTTCTTTTTCTGGAAAATGAAAAAGGGAGTAGATGACAATGATGCTTTGTGTAGAAAACTGGGCATCAAAACACATTAAAAAGTTAGTTTTTCTTTTTCCTCTTTTCTAGCTTATGATGAGAAAAGGCAGCAGGATGATATATGTGTTGTCCCTTCAGCTACAGGAACACTGTGGGAAAGATAAGAAAGAATGTATATGCAAAAGAAATGATAGGAATATGCAGATCAGATGCTAATGAAAAAAAAAAAAAAAAAGGATAAAAAAAAAAATTCTTAATCTTTTTTCTTTGTTTTCTATTTTTTTTTTCTTTAATTTTATTATTTTTCCTTTGCCGTAGGATACATGGCATCAAAAAGATGAAGAAGTAAAAAGAAGAAAAGAAAAGCTACGGGGCAGTCAGTGAAATGAAGTTAAAAAATGAAGGAAAGAAAAGGAAGTAAAAGAAAAAAATGCAAACTAAATTATGTAGTAATGACTATGAGGCTGCTATTAGAGAAAAATTCAGCTAAAATGCTATAATAAGTAAAATAATTAAGAGAAGCATCTATGTTAGCTCAGATTCAGAATTTATGCTTTTATTACTGAAATGTTCCAGCTTTTATCTCCATGGACAGTGGCGCTATCTAGATGTGTGGCATGATTATATTTGCATTCAGTTTGAAGAGAAATTATGGATCTCTATCAGAAAAAGAAGAGCAAGAATAAAAGACTCCTTTACACTAGTTGAAAGAAAAAAAAAAAACCACAAAAACAAACAAACAAAAAACCCTGAAACTCACAGAGAGTGGGAATTATCTGCAATTTAATAAACAATAAGAGAGAAAAAAAGCCAATGAAAATGTATAAGAAAGTCAACCTCTGCAGTCCACAAAAGTAAACTAATCCAAATAGCATGTATTTTCACTTTCATATTATAAAAAAGATTACAAATATCAGCCATCCCCTTGCTACTGTTGGCCATATGTATTCATTTTAAAATATTTCTGTACACTGAGTAGCTATTTTTTGCTTTCTCTTTTCGGAAAAACCATCTTTTATTTCCTAATGGACAAAAACACATGAGCAGTCAGAAGTAACTTGCAGATATACAGATGATCTGACAATTTGTTTAATTAAGGCTTTAAAAATTTCAAATCCTTCAGAGAAGTTGTATGGCTGCCAGTTTGAAGAATGCCAATAATGTGAAGGTTAAGCAATACATTTAAAAGTGATGAGTGCTCAAACACTACTGAATTACAAGAAAATATTCCGGACAGCATTGACATGACACAAAGACAGGCATTGTCAAGCATGACAATAAATCATTTCTAACAGGAGAAGAGGAAGAAATGTTTAATGCAAGCAGTTGCTTCTGTGATTGATATTGAACTCTGATCTTCACCAGTAAATACAGTGAATAAGAAACATGATGTTTGCTGTCACCAAGGAAGAGGATGCATATTCTGCAACTATGAATGAAACAATTAGACTATCTATTGCATACACATGTATGGACAGCAGCTCTCTATAAATACTTGAAAGATTAATGCTGACTTTAAAATGACAGGTGTACTCTTTTCTGCAGCACGTGCAAGCAGAATTCCTTTTTGTAGTTTTTCTTTATTATAAAAGCAACAGGAAATAAATAGGATGAATTAAAATAACTTCTATATCAGAGAGCACCAACAAAAAAATTAATGATTGTATATTACCTCCTTTCATGGATTTATATCTTCTTTAGCTATGAAAATGTTTCATCTCTTTCCTCCTACCACATACTCATTTACAATATTGCTCCGCAGTGTTGCTTGTGACAATTTTCAGGAAGCAAGGCTGCAATTCCCAAGCTGAATCCACAGAGCCGTTTGTCTATAACTGAATGAAAAAATAAAGAATTAAAAAAAAAAAAAAAAAAAAAAAAAAGGGGGAACTTGGATATCGAGTAAGATCCAGTGAGAATAAGCTATTTTTGTCCTTAGCAATGTATCACCTCAAAGTGTTATAGATGCAAATTTCTCAGACGTAAACAGAGAAGGCAATGACTAAAAGCTACAATGAGGAAAATAATAACCACAGGTAAGGGAAAACACTTCCATGGAGAAGAAAACTGAGCATAGGGACAGTTTGCTCAGAGGAGCTGTGGAATCTCCACTTTTGGATGCTTTCCAAAATTCAGTGGGGTAATACCATGAATATTCAACCTGGAAGGTATCCCTGCATTTTGATCATTTTTAAATAATTTTAAAATCTTAAATGAGTTTTGAAAATGGAGCTGACTACTGAATCATATAAAGACTGTTTTTTCCTCACAAGTTTGTACTGTTTATGGATGTGAATGCTCCTGCATCTTAACATTGAATCTGGACAGATTGACATAGCAAAAATGATTAAAAGAGTTTTCTTCTAAATACATTTTTTTATGACTCTGGATTAGTTCTATGTCCAGAATTCAACCTACAGTAAATAAATGAGTCATAAGACTGGATTCTCTATGTCATCATTAAACTCTGCTTCAAATTCATCTCATTTCAGTAGTAATTCATAGATGCTTACCATAAGGCTGCTCAGCACTCTGAGTAGAAATGGATTAGCTACACATTACAAATACAACCATGTTACAAAAATATACTTTCTTGGTAGATTCAATACTCAGTCCTAAATCTGAATGAACGTAAAATACTCTTATTTAGAGACTGTCATTTCAGCCCTTTGTTTGTATGTATAAGGAAACCAGCTAAAATTTTACACTCACTGCATTTTGTTGTGGATTTTCAATAAACAAAAAGGGTATTCCAGCCTCTGGGGATATTGATCTATAAACATGCATTAAATTTATTTTTAAAAAGACAGTAGAAGAGCCATACTGGATATCCATGGAAAGCTTTGAAAATCAAACAAAACTAAATTTGGAGGGTAAAATGTCTCTTGATAAATGTGTGCTGAACTACCAATACAGATTGCCTCATCTATCCAAAAAGAAGAAAAAATAGGTAGCTCAAAAAATAATATCTCCTACTTACTTCCACAGAAACTTCAACAGATAGAAAGTGCACAGCAGCACTATTTGATAGAACAAATTCCCAGCCCCAAATTATCTATCTCAGTCACCACCATTATCTATGCATTTTTAGCAGCAGTGAACAAGAGTCTGTATGTCATTCCTATAAAAATCTTCACCAGTGGAAGTGACCCACTGTTTCATTGCTGCTTCGTCAGCATTTTGCTAGGAAAATATTGCCTACGCAGTCCATCTTTCATGAGACTGAACAGATGGAAGTCAGAAAGTGCCAAATCTGAATTATACAGCAGGTATGGTAAAACAATCCAGCTGTAGTTTTCAAATCAGCGTTATTTGTTGCAAGAGAACTATTGTATCCTTCTCCGTCCTGACCTCTGGAAGTCTAAGACTTTGTATTAGTGCCACAATACAGTAATCAGAGTCAAAAGCTCATCTGGTTTCCTAGAAATTCAAAAGGATGATCTCTTTTCTATCCCAAAAGACAGTGCACATCACTTTACCCACTGAGGGCTGCTTCTTGCAATTTTATTTTCATGAGGAATTCATTTCTTGCCAATCCATGGAGTGCCATTTTGACCCTGGCTCATAGTGGTAACACGATGTCTTATCACTGGTAATGATACAATCCAGGAAGCCACCATCTTCAGCGCTGCATTGATTCAATCAGTTCTGATAAGCTTGCATACTGTTCTTTCTGCTCCTGTGTCCTAGCACTATGTAGCCTCATAAACAGCCACTGCCCCTCCTGTTTATATGCTCCCTTCAAGTACTGGAAGGCCACAATGAGGTCTCCCTGGAGCCTTCTCTTCTCCAAGCTAAACCCAGTTCCCTCAACCTTTCCTCATAGGAGAGGTTCTCCAGCCCTCTGGTCATCTTAATGGCCTCCTCTGGACCCACTCCAAGAGCTCCACGTCCTTCCTAAACTGGGCCATCCCAGGCCTGGATGCAGTGCTGCAGGTGGAGCCTCGTAAGAGCTGAGTAGAGGGGGACAATCACCTCCCTCTCCCTGCTGGTCACCCCTTTTTTAATGCAGCCCAGAATACAGTCTGACACAGTATTCCTCCACCCTGACAGCCTCCACCCTGACACAGAACCATTGATCACAACCCTTTGGCTGCATCCAGCCAGCCAATTCCTAATCCATCCAACAATTCATCCTTCAAATCCACACCTCTCCAATTTAGAGAGCAGGATGTGGTGAGGGACTATGTCAAAGGCCTTGCACAAGTCCAGGTAGATGACATCCATCGCCCTTTCCCCATCCACGGAAGCCATCATTCCATCATCGAAGGCCACCAGATTGGTCAGGCACAATCTGCCCTTGGTGAAGCCATGCTGGCTGTCTTGGATAGTTTCTACAGTGGGAAAAAATATCTGCTATAGCAAAGGCATGCAAATAATTCGTTCTTATTGATACTTCTAGCTGAAAAAGTGTGAGATTTTTTTTGTTTTCTTGATGTGCAATTTGCTTTTCAGAAGCCTTAAATATAAAACTACAACAGTAAGTCATCATATTTTCTTAATAAATAATATATATCTGGTTTTCTTATTAAAAAAAAGAAAGAAAGAAAATAATAACACCACAAAGTGATTAACTCCATTCTTAAGAAGGGTTTAACAAAAGATCAAAATCTGCTTATTTTTTATTTTTTATTAATTAGATATTAATAAACCTGAATTTGATAACTACCTTTCTACATCTGCAAGAAATTTACATAACAGCTATCAGTGCTCAATTAATGGCCATGGAATATAACAATATTGCAACGATAATATGTCAGGTGTGGTATATATATAAACTAACACTGTGAGTTTACAATGTTCTTCTTCAGCATTTTTATATTATATATATTATATATATTATATATATACATTTATCTTATATAGTTAAAATATGATTTCATGAAGAAATCCCACATTTTTATATGATACGATATGATATGATCTTATATCATAGGTTATGTGTTTTATATTATAGTTTATTATTTATTTTATATTTGTTTACTAGCAAAGACCTTCAAGTTTAAAAACTGTAAATGGTATTTATATAGCTGGTTTAAACACCTCTGTTGGCAGTCTGGAAATATGGCAGTGCTTTGGTATATAAGCAAAGCATTCTTGCTAGAAAAACAACAGAAGACATAAAATTCCAGGTCACAGTGAAGTGTTTTATTACTTAAGAAGTTGAAATGGTAAAATTCTATGACATATTTAAAATTAAAATGATGTTTGAGTTGATCCTGCACAAAAACCCAAGGAAAACTAGAAATATATTTTAAGGTACATCTCTTACCGGAATAGAAATAGGATACATTTATCAAAGCAAACATTTTGTACAGGGGTCACACTTTGAAAGTTCATTCCAACATCAGAGATGTAATCAGTTTCAGTGATACCCTTTTAACTGTTTGGATTCTTTCTCAAACTAAGAGAAGAATCAAAAGAGAAATAACCTTTTAAGTTTAACCACTGTATGTCCAATCAGTCACCTTTCAGTGAATTACGATGAGTCTACCAGCAATCGAGTCAAAGTTATCACCTCATAAATTATATCAGGATCAAGTCAATGTCACATATACTGCGTGGTTGAGCAGCTATTTCCCCCGGTAAATTAAAATCTTGATATACTACAGCTGCTAAAATATACAAAACCAATTATATTCAGAACTGAACTGCTGTGAGTTTTGCTATCTGCTGGCAAAACTCCTGATACAGTAGTTTTTTAGGAAGTCATTATACTTTCCCTTAGAAAGGAGACACTAAAAGCACTGGGTTTTTGATGTATCCAGATCTAGCACTAATTCTAAAATGGCCATCATGGCTCTATAGGGCAAATTACAAAATAACAAATGCAATGCTCTTATCCAGAAAGTACTTTTGTTTCAGTGTAAAAAAGATTATTGAAAATGTACCTGTTGAGTCTTAAAAAAATATTTAAGATTAGAAATGCTAATTTAGCATAACATAATGCTGATGTCAAAGCAAACATATTCAAGTTACTGCCATTATAATCTTAATAATGTATTTTTGGGAGAAGTGAATTGAAGCAATTTGAAAAAGTTCAATACAAAAGTCACTTTTATTTTGTACTTAGAACATTTGCATGATATTGTGATTTACCATGGAGAAGTTAACTGGATCACCCCAATTTGTTTTGTAATAACTGTTACAAAATTAAATAATTTGTTCCAAATCACAATGTACTTTTTTTACATGTACTATATGTTGTAAAATAAAACCTATTCAACCTATTTAAGTACACTGAGAATATCAATTTAAAATAATCCCAATATTTTCATAAGTATTTTTTGTACATAGAATATACACCCATTTATATCTTACTACATTTTTTTCTGTAATATTGTTATCAAATGTAGTAAAATAATGGCCTCAGAATGCAAAATAACTACATTAATGTATTACTGCATGTAAGATGAGCTCTGCAGAGAAAGACCTGGGTATTCTGGTGGACAACAGGTTGGTCATGAACCAGTACTGTGCCATTGTAGCCAAGAAGGCCAATGATCTCCTGGCATGCCCTAAAAAGAGTGTGGCCTGCATATCAACTGAGGTGATTCTCCTCCCATGTTTTGCCCTTGTGCGGCCATGTTTACAATACTGGGTCCAATTCTGGGCTCACTGATAGAAAAGGACAGGGATCTCCTAGAAGGAGTACAGCAGAGAGCAACAAAGATTACAGAGGGCCTGGACCATCTCCCTTATGAGGAAAGGCCGAGTGACCTGGGTCTGTACAGCCTGGGGAAAAGAAGACGGTGAATTTGATAAATGTTTATAAATATCTAATGGGAAAGAGGAAGCAAATGGTTTAGGCCAGGCTTCTAGGTGGTGTGTAGAGACAGAACAAGGAGCAGTGGCCTAAAACCTGAACACAGAAAGTTCTATACAAACACACAGAAGAACTTCTTTATGGTAAGGATGATGAAGTGCTGGAACAAGGCGTCCAGAGAGATTGTGGATTCTCCTTATATGGATATAGTCAAGACCCATCTGGATACTTTCCTGTGCAACATACTGTAGGGAACCTGATTAACCTGGGAGGGGGAAGATGGGGGTGTTGGACTAGATGATCTCTTGAGGTCCCTTCCAACCCCTGCAATTCTATGATTCTATGAATAATTCTCCAAAATATCAGTAACAGTACAGTAGGAATTAATTACTTCCCACAGCACTATTATTATTATATATTTTATTTTCAAAGCAAGCATTCTAAAATGAAATTTAAAATGATAAAGAACTGAGATTATCTGAAATATTTAGATTGAGATTTTTATTTTAATATTTGTGAAAAATTTCAACTGCAGATTGGAATGAAGAAAGAGCAGTAAATATTGATGTGTTTCTGTCATCAAAATACGTGAGGGAAGTAATGACTTTCAAGCAGAGTTAAGCAAATATTTTAACCATTATTTGCAATAAACTGAATTATGAAGTTTTGTCAATTTTCTTTCCCTTAAAATGAATGTGTTGACAGTAGAGGTGAGAAAAGAATGAGAATTTATATAGATAGCATCCATATGTGTCTTCTGAATATTGATTCAGACAATTTTGAAGTTGAAAGAAAGCAGCGTTAGCAAGAGCACCAAAAAAGAGAACACTGAGGAAATAAATTCACAAACCATAGCAATATAAGAGTTTTCTTGGGACACTCTCTTTCTAGGCCAATGGCCCTATAAGTTGGGAACAGTTTTTAGGCTACAAATTTTATCTCCTGTGATATACTAATAGTATGTACTTCTCTCTAAATCCAGTACAAACACAGCAGAAATAGTATTCAAGCTAAAATGGTAAAAAAGTATTGATTCAGCACTTACAGTTTTCAAGATATATGACGCTAGTAAGGAAGTAGATCAACCCAACCTAGGCTTAATCTTAGATGAATTTTAACCAGCTTTACTTTTGCTATAGATACTGCTATAGGTATGACAAGATTAATCTTTGCGTATAATATTCAAAGCTCTAAGCCAACCTTAAAGTGAAAGGTGTTAAAAGAAATGATTTAATAGTGTACTTGTGTTTACTTTTATTAATATTGCTATTTTTTAATGCAAAGGAAATTATTTCAGAAATGAACTACTGACAGCCGGGTTATTTAAAAAAATAATAATAATCAGACATGTCAGTGACAATATAGAGAGAGGTACTGTAAGCAGTGAAAGCAATATTAAAAACTACTTGACAGCTTAACGTTCTTGACAGATTAACGTTCTTCAGATTTTGATGAAAATATTTTTCCTCCTGAATCTCTCTAAAGATTATATACATTACAACACAAAGCAATTTCAATTCAAATGAGTCTAAATTGTCAATTATGAGAAATCAGAAACTGACAATTCTAACCAATGTTTCATGATGTCTAACACAAGAAGATAAATCTCACTCTTAGAAAATGATGATTCCACAAAATCTAGATACTTCTCAAAGTCAGGAGTGAAGAATCATTCTGCTATTATAAAATTAATACTAAGGAAATAATAAATTTTAACAGCCTAAAAAAATAGTAAAGAGTAGCCAAAAAGAACTCTGGGATTTTGAAAGGATGGATTTATTGAAGCTAAGCTCAGACTCAAGGAAAGCAGAATGTGTGATCCTTAATGCACAGTTTATTTGATGAATTTTCCTGTTTCCTCACAAATTGGCTACTAATAAATGGCAGTGTACACAGACATTCATTATTCATTATTCAGATTTTTCAAAATTATTGGTGAGCACAGTCAGTTAATAATTTCTGGTAGGCACATTGTTTAGAACACTTCATTTGTATCATGTCACTCATACATACAGTAGGAGTTACATTATCTGTTTCCCAACAGAACAACTTACATAAATAAGTATTACCTATATGAATTTTAAATTATGTACCTGAGTGTTTTACTCAATATAAGAACACTAATCATGCAGAGTGAAATTCATTCTGAGTGAATATTCAAGTTCATTTTTAAGCTTTCTTTGAAAATTTGTTCTGGAAAAGCCATAGTCCATTAAAGAAACACAGAGAAGAAAAACCAAAAGCATTAGCACATATCTAGGATACTTACCTAAAAATAATGTACATCAAATATTGATCAACAGTTTATCAGCATCCACCACATTCTGTACACATAGGTAGAAACGGAAAGATCATTCTTTTCAAGTTAGAAATCATTAGAAGGAAAGTGTAGTTCACATCTCAAATAAATATGTGCAAATAGATATATTTTCCTCTGCAGAGGCAGGGAAGCATTAACATTAATTATTCCAGAAGGTATGCACATAAATTAAAAAATTAATGTTTAAAGAATTTAAGAAAATTTCATCTATATTCCTCATAATTCATGTAAGGAAAAAACTATTTTTTCCTCCTTTTTTTTAAGAAAGCAGAAGACTGATATTAGGTACGTTTATTTATAACTGATGTATTCTTTGCTTTTTATTAAACTACTAAAAAAATACATGTTTAACTTTCTAGGATACAATCCAAAATACATTATTTTACTGATTTCTCAGTACAGACTTTTGCAATACGTTATCAAAAGATGCTACCTTGCTGGTTACAACTCTTTAAATTAGAGTGGTTTTGTTTATAAGTTGTTGTTTAGATTTGTTTTGTTTTTATTACAGCACTATACTGACGTGTATTACAATCGTATGCTGAAATAAATAGAACAGTTGAGGAACTCTCCATTGAAATGTTTCATGTATTTATTTTTCCCTTGCAGTCCTCAAACATAAGCTATGTTGCAAAATTCTGTTTTTTTATAACTCAAAAATTTGGATGTATCAAACATTTAATCTCATGTCAATGTTGAATTATCATAACTTCACGAGAATCAAACGTTCAGACTTTCATTCTTCTCATGTTATAAATACCTACTGCAGAAGGACAAATACTGTGTTATTGGTACAGGAGTGCAAGTGAATATATACAGCAAACCTACACTTAGAGAAATTAAATAACTCTGTTTAAATTTGTACTACATAAGTCTAAAAAAATATAAAAGAGATACAATATAAAGCATGAAATTGAGCTTGCAATCAGTCCAAATTCCTGGTTTGTCAGTCAATTTTAGTATTAATGTATTTTTTTATGTTCATACATCATAAACATAGAAGATTAGTGCCTTTGTGTGTCTGATCATAAACAGTTCAAACTAACTTTGTTAGGATTTTGTATACTCCTGGATAATTTAAGTGAGTGTTTCTGTGTATAATTCAGAATCTTTGAGCATCTGATAATGAATAATAAATTATAACTGCTATTGAATTTCAATATTTCTATTTTTTTACACTGAAACAAGGACTCCTTTGTACTCGAGATTTTTTTTTTTTTTTGCATTTTTTCATAAGCATTACTAAATTCTAGTGATATATCCAATGAAACCTTCTTATAATTACTTTATTCCTGACAAGTTTAACCACTGAAGCTGAAAAATTCTGGTTATTTACCTTCAGCCAAGCAATTTGAAAAGTTTCATGTTCTACCATTCTTCAGAATTAGGCTAAGAGAGTATAGGACCATCTTTTCCTGGGGTGCATTAAAAGGTGTGGCCAGCAGGTCAAGGGAGGGAATCCTCGCCCTCTACTCTGCACTGGTCAGGCCTCACCTGGAGTACTGTGTGCAGTTCTGGGCTCTTCAGTACAGAAAAGACAGGGATCTGATGGAGAGAGTCCAGCGGAAAACCACAAAGATGACAGACAGCCTGGAGCATTTCCCTTATGAGGAAAGACTGAGTGACCTGGGTTTGTTCAGCCTGAAAGAATGCTGAGATGGGATCTGATTAATGGTTATAAACAGCTTTGTTGGTGTTCAGCCCAGTTAGAGAGCTCTCGGTTATTTTGGCATCAGAAGGTAGAGTATGTTTTATTGTGTTCAGCATACATCTTATATATCCTACACTAACAAGCAGTAAATCCACTAACAGCTCATTGGCTAGAGATTCTATCAAGCAACAGAGATAACAGACAAAAGGTTTCTCAGTTTCCCCAGACATAACAAGACAGTGTGCGTACCAGTAGGACAGTGTAACCAGAGCATCCTGTTTACCCTTTAAGACTGTCCATTCCTTATTTTACCTTACAGACTCCCAAGGCTTCATGGCAATAAGGCCTGTCAAAGCAACTGTTGAGCTCCTTGATGAATCACTCACAGCTACATGTTCCCCCACAGTCTTAAGACTGGGAGTCACAAGGTCATGGCCAACCTCTTTTCAGCGGTCTGTGGGGACAGGACAAGGGGAAACTGCCATAAACTGGAGCACAGGAAGTTCTGGCACCAACATGCAAAGGAACTTCTTCACAGTGACAGTGACAGTGCACTGGAAAAGGCTGCCCATGGAGGTTGAGGCCTACGTGTGCAACCTGGTCTAGGAAGACTTCTTTGGTAGGGGGGTTGAACTCAATGATCTCAGAGGTCCTTTTCAACCCGTGTAATTCTGTGATTATTCAGTCCAGCTATTGGTTCCAATACCACCCAAGAGTCAAATCCTGTATTTGAGAGTATTGTCCAACACTTCTTGAACTCCATCTTCTGCCAGTCAGTACACACACCCATATCGGGTATAGAATTAACCACTTGCTCCTGTTAAACTTGATGTGACTAGTTATCTCCCAGGACTCTAATCTGTCTTCTAGATTACTCTACATTCAAGGGACACAACAGCACTTCTTAATTTAGTGTCATCTGCAAACTTAGTGTGCCTTCTAGTCACGTATCCAAGTCTTTGCTGAAAACATTAGAGATAACTGTCCACAAACTAGAGCTCTGTGGAACTCCACTGGCTACTAGCCTCATGTAACCCCATTTACTATAACCTTCTGAGACAGACCCATCAGCCAATAATTTATATATCACATTATTTTGTCTACTTGTATGCTGGACATTTCCAAAAATGACAGAAATTGAGGGCAGCAAGGTATGTGAAAACTGTGGGGAAAAAAATCTTCGATAATGTAAGAGATAGCATCTAGGAGCCAGGAAAGAACAAATTATGGGACACACAGTTGGCCTGAAAAGTTAGAAATAAGACAAACTGAAGCAGAAGTAGTATATATGAATATTACAAAGCCCTCCTTTCCAATAACAAGTCTTCAGAGTCCTACTGCTCATCAGTTTGCATTTTTTACATGTATCTGTGATATCAAGCAGAAAAAAAAATTTCATCACTCTTTATTGCCAGTTTGCCAAGGAGGAATACAATTTCTGTCAGATGGCAGAAGTACAAGCAACAAATATATATCTTTGCCATTACAGTGCATGTGGGAAGTTTTATTGGCAGCACCTGAAGCCACGTCAATAAAATTCCTCCTTCCTCAACCAAGAAGACCATTCGTTTAATTCCCCTTGTCTCATCACTCCTGTTTAATACAAAAATGAAAATTAATAAAGTTTCAAAGTAAAAGTTACCTCAAACAGAGAAAATAGCTGCAGAGTATTACTCTATGTATAATAGCTTTATATACATGACATAGTGAATACCTACTCTGCTTTTTTCTTGCCTACTTGGAATAGATAGGAATTGCCTATTGCTTTGCAGAATAAGAATTTGTTCTTGGTCAAAATAAAACAGTTACAAACAGTTGACCCTCTATAAATGTACATGCTCATACATACACATTTTCTGTGCACAGCTGTAGCAAACTCACATGCAGCCTAATCATTACATTTGCAGTTTGCAAAACAAGCCTTTATTTGTTAAAATGGACATATTTTACTGGCATATTCGCAACCAGAGGTGTTCAGCATTAATGTTTACAGAATATGTGTGCACTGGCTGTCATCAGGATTTTCATGGAAGACCTTCACTGGAAATTAACTGCTCAGACTGCATATCTCTCAACCACATTCCCATGTATCATTTGGATGGCAGAGTCTTATGTTTTAATGCCTCTGTCATTCTACTGAGAATCTGCATTAACGTTTTTGCAGTAGTAAATGCTTACCTAGAATGACCACTTCAGATAATGAAGATCGTTGACAAAATGTTTTTATGAGACTATACCCCTTTCCTGCCTCACCACGTATTAAATCATGAGTATTAGCATTAACTGAACCCTCAAATCTTTGATACTTTTGACCTCCAAGCACAGCAACATAAGCAAAGTCAGTTATTATTGGCATTTGCTCCATTCATTAAATATTTTTCCTAAAACTTATTTAATTGCTTTGCATTCAGCTGTTTTCCTATACTATGCGTTTCTGGAAGATCCTGTCTGACTCCTAACCAAACAGGGCAACTAGCCTTAAACGAAAATAGGATTGGCACTCTCCTAACTGATAGGCATGAGGCAGTAGGATGAAGAGCATTGAAGAATGTTGTAGAAAGAAATGTCAATGACCTGCAGCTCCCCAAAAATGTATAGAAGTGCCCATTGTACCTTCATACTGATTTTAGTGTTCTACCATACAGATAATGTATTTCTTAATGAGGTAACTAACCTAGCCACAAATTAAGTAGACACTCCAGAAAAGTCAGTTCATGTGCTTTGTCATGTAGCTGTCAAAGCCAATTTAGTTACTTTGTGATCTGTATTTCCTCTGACTTTCAACCGCTTAATAGAAGCTTTCTACACTCATTGCTTTACCACAAGCAGGCAAACCACAAAGATAATTTCTGTCTTTCCCAAGTAAGTGCCCCACTTTCGCTTACCACATTAGTCACAGTTAAACCTCATCAAAGACAATCAGGCTTCTGTATTTCCAGATACAACTGTGCAGTGCAACATTTCAAGATCAAGCCCTCATAACACTGGTTGTCCTCAGCCTATATAGCATTGTTTTCATCTGTCAATCCCAAAAACCTGGGCATTAAGCCCTACGGTGAACCCGGGTGGCCAGAATTTATTTGCAGTTATACAACTAAGAAAGTACTGCTAACCCAAATGCAGGCTTTTACTTAGTCAATTATTCACTGAGCAAGATCTTATTCACTGATAAGATCGAATTGTTTCTTATGGGTTGCAATAATAATTTATCAAAATTAGCAAATAACCTTATCAAAGAGCAGTTTCTTAACTAACTGTAAGGATATTGGCATTTTTCCAGGCTACCTCAAATTAATGTTTAAAAGAACACATTTGCATAATACATTACACAACACATACACAGCTACTAGTAGCTGATTGAAGCCACCCTATTTTCTTATGTATGCAGTAGCAGAAAAGCAACTCTTTGCCTACAAAATTCCACACACAATAATCTCTTATTATAAAGATTACTATAATCTGTAGCTGGATTCAGGTAGGGTTTTTGTGCCCTGGAGTGGGATGTACAAAAACTGACTAGCCAAGAGAAGGTGAAAATGTTGTAACATTTTGATTTACAACATCTTTAGAGCTCCATTTACCAAGCAAAGGGGAAAAAAAATAAAATTACTAAAGGAAAATTGTCTGTAAAGACACCCTCACAATTCATGCTGAAACTTCTGTTAAATTGCACAACCAAGAGAAGGAGCAATAGCTATAAACAAAAAGAAGGCAGATTAAATTAGGTGTTAGGAAGAAATTATTTACTCAGATGATGGTGAGGCACTGATACAGGCTGCTTTGGATGCCCCAGTCCTGGAGGCATTCAGTGCCAGGTTGGATGGGGCACTGGACAGCCTGGTCTGGTGGGTAGCGACCTGCCCATGGCAAGAAATTGGAACTGCACAGTCTTTAAGGACCCTTCCAACACAAGCCAGTCTATGATTCTCCAATTTCAGGAAATACTCTAGATTAAAACTGAAGGTCCTGCACAGCACTAATGCAACTCTCAATTAATATAAAGTATGGTACAGTTAAATATATGATCACATACATTTTCCTTCCTAGGTATCCATTATTTATTCACTACACAGGATGGATGTCACTTACTTAAAAAGCAGCTGTTAAATATTTTATGTTCAGCTCATTGTTCACACATAGTTATAACATTTTTCAAGCTCTGCTCTGAAGACAGAATTTGTAATTTCCCTTTGGGCTCCTTTAAGGCAATCAACACTAAACATCTAAATTTCGGAGTGAGTATCTTTATTTATTTTCATCTGGCCCTTGTACAGTGATTAACGCTGGTAAGCAGACAAGCTGATTCCCTCAGCCTCACAAACATTTAACCAGCTGAGTCTTATGCCATCTCCAGCCCATGGGCCTCTGTCTCCAGGCTATATTCCTCTTTTGGAAGGGGATCCACATAGGGAACTTACCTGATGACATGCACTTGCTGTGAAGAGTCTAACAGTTCTACAGAGTTTCTCAGCAAAGAACAAAAAGAAAATGACCTTAACCTACTGAAATTTTTTCTTCTGGCAGCATATCTTCACATTGAGGACACAGTATCACAATCACTGGTTTCACACAGGCTTGAGCTGCAGCCTTTATGTTCCTATGGGTATGATAAAGCTGCTTCCTTGTAGCTGGAGATTCTAGCAAAATTGCTTTATATCTTGAAGTGTGTAAATGAGCATTCTAATAACCATAACGGATAAACTAGTCTATAATGCATCCTTTAAAGTGTAACAAAACAACAAAAGCTTGAAAGGGATGGACTTTTCTAGTCAGACCTAACACATCTTGGCACTCTGATATGCTACAGCAAGTTTAGACCACTCATAATGGCTTTTGAGAGTTTTCCAAGCCAAGACAAAAAGAGTTTTATTCAGGAAATATGAAAATATGGCAAAAATTTATTCCTCACTCATGAGAAAATGGTTGCTCATTGTTTCTTGCCATTAAGCCACAACTAGATACCTCTTAGTACTGAGTAAGAAGAGGTCAGCTTTCAGTTGTCTTTGGAACATTTCTATCACCACTTTAATTTCTGTCTGGAAGCACAGAGTGTTAGGAGCTTCTTGTAAGTACTACCCAGTTAGCATTTATGTCTTTAGTCCTTTCTATAAATGCCTGACTGAAGCACAGGTACAGTACAGTATACTCTGGGTCACCCTATCAGTCCATTACATATTTAAAGCTCAGCCTTATGTGCTTGTAAATAAGTTTCTTTCATAAGTGGAGATAGTTTTAAAGCCCTTGTTAAGATACACGCTGAATTCTCTTATAGGTATCTTAACACAGTTTCTTTAAAATAGTCTATAATCTGGACTTAATACGTAGAAAGTTCTCATAAATAACTAAGGTCAAGATAACTAAAAATTGTATAGTTTTAAGGAGTATTCAGTTCTCTGTGGTTTTTGGAGTTGAGGGGGATATGCCTCCATTTTGTCAAGAGTATTTTGAATTTTTCAATGTTCTTTTCAGTCCCTCCTGATTTGTCATGGCTCACAAGCATTGTTACTATGCTTTGTCTTCCACCATCTAGAGCATAATGAAAATACTGGCTTGTTCATCACTCCTGGAAATCCCCAGCAGAAGTATACACTATACATCCTTTCATTCAGACAATGAAACATAGATAATTCTGGAGAACTTCTGATGAGTCCAGAAATCCCATCTTTCAGAAAAAGAGCTGCAAAAACCTTGTATCTTTCCAGTTATACTTAGCAACATTCCACATTATGCAACACACCACACAAAATAATGTCTGTCACTATTGCAGTTGAAAGAAAGTAAGGGGTTAGAGATCATAGGAGCATCTGAATCATGCACAGAGGCAAAATGATCCACAGGTGATCATAGTTTACAATCTTGAGCTACAATGTCTCCTGGAGTGGAATTCAATACTGTGGAATATAGCTCCTCTGTTGCAAACTAGTGACTAATCTCCTAGGTCTGCTGTGAAAAAAGGCAGCACTGATCTGCAGCAGAAGCACAGAGCAGCACGTGGCTTTTTCTTTGATGCTGTTCAAACCCTGGCAGATTATAGCTTCAGCTACCTTAAATTCATACTTTCCTAAAACTACACTTGCCAGAATAGCTTATACGCATGTTTATTCTATCACAAGAATAATTTTAATTCCCAAACCTAATCTGCAAGGGAGCATCTGTCCTGGTAAACTATGGCTGGAAGTCCTTGTGTATACTGAGGCTTAGCCAGCAAGAAGGAATGCATGTCCTTTTGCTTATTCCTGCTACATACTTTTCCCTCCCACAAATTCACACTATTTTTCACCTATCCATCACCAGCAATCACTACCAAAAAAATTGTTATTCTATCATATTTCTTGCCCAGGCTGGCATAGAGGTATCAGTATACTTCTCACACAGCCTGGAGACCTGTGGGCAAGGGAATTGGCCACTGCACTGCTCAGCTAAGCTCCTGTGCTCAGGAAGGCAGGCAGCAGGCTCTGCAAGGACTTCCTTCTAAGCCTGATGCCTATCTTGTCCTGCTTGCCTGTGAGTCATGACTGAGCAGCAAGGAGTCTGAAACCTAGTGGTTACTGAATGCATGTGCTCATATAAATGTTCATTTATTCTTGTTTAGCTTTTGGTGTCCTCCTACAAATTACTGAATTAAGTCAACTAATGCCTTACAATACGTGCAATGAAAAACTATATTCAAAAATAGCTATCTTTTTTAATTATTTTATTTTAAAGATGAAAATTCTGTTTGATGGTTTTCTTTCTGGAAAGCAATGTTGGAATGAAAAAAATTCTATTCATTTTTTTGGGAGGGTGGAAAGGAAATGCATAGTGAAAGTTGGTCGAACAAAAATTTTTTTACTTTTATTGAGAAAACGAATAGCAACATAAACATCAACATTTTTTTTTCTTCCACTGGAGGACTTGTTTTTTATTCTGGAAATCTGAAAGTGTGGGGAAACAAAACAACTTATCCAGTAGTGAGAATTTATGAAGAGTCTTTCATTCCAGGGAAATACACCAACAATCAAAATGGAAAATAGTACATGGTTTGGGAGAACTATTTTTGGCTTCCAAAAATTAAAAAGGGAGAAAGGGGAAGGGAAATAGCACTGTTAAGGGAAAAGAAATGATCTGAAAACCAACAGCTCTGGTCAACAGCTTTGGCCTCTGCAGTAGGTAGGAATGAAATTAGTCTTCCCTTGAGAATTTACGGGAAAGTGTAAAATGAACAATGCATCACAGTTAAAAAAGGCAGATTATGTCACCGAGCATGTCAGCCTGGAGAAAAGAAGGCTGCGGGGTGACCTCATTGCAGCCTTTCAATAACTAAAGGGAGCCTACAGAGGGGAGGGGAATCAACTCTTTGAAAGGGTTGATATGTGTAGGACGAAGGGAAATGGCCTTAAGTTGAGGGAGGGGAAATTTAGGTCGAACATCAGGGGGAAGTTCTTTACCCAGAGAGTGGTGAGGTGCTGGAACAGGCTGCCCAGAGAGGTTGTGGATACCTCGTTGCCTCGTCCCTGGAGGTGTTCAAGGCCAGGTTGGATGGGGCCCTGGGCAGCCTGGTTTAGCATTAAACGTGGAGGTTGGGGGCCTGGTGGCCCTGCATATGGTAGGGGGGTTGGAGATTCATGATCCTTGAGGTCCCTTCCAA
Organism: Lagopus leucura; assembly: GCF_019238085.1. Lineage (NCBI taxonomy): Eukaryota > Metazoa > Chordata > Aves > Galliformes > Phasianidae > Lagopus > Lagopus leucura. The sequence goes on from NW_024962258.1 coordinate 653,206, forward strand.
CCGTGGCCATTCTGTGATTCTGTGATTTTTCACGGGCAAAAATAATTAGTATTCTAGATAAGGAAAACATTAAGGTCTCTTTTCTTCGGAATTCAGAGGGAGAATTTAACACAATGTCATGTAAGAAACTATTAGATCAAGTGAAAAAAGATGGATATTACTCAAGAATATTGAAGAGAAAGTAATAAACCCAGAGCTATTCTGTACAGATATGATTAGCGGACTTCCCAGAAGTTTTAGTAGCCAGGTCCAGGGTCTCCTTTTTGGACTTGCATATTTGTTTTGTGTTCATGAAGTGGAGTCTGGTGATATTCTCTGTACGGAAGGGGAACTAACTATATGTCAGAAAAGAGGATGAAGTACAATTGTTTTTGTTACTGTAAAACTGCTTACAGAATTAAAATCTGCTAAGAACTTGCATAAACATATTAATCTTGGGAAGGATCAGAGGACAGACTGGGATATGGTGTGTATGGGAACAGCTGAATCACAGCCTGAACCTCTGATTGATCACCTGAGGTGAGCACTGAGTCAGCCCTGGGAGCACAGGTGAAGACAATTCACCTGTGCTGCCGGAAGGGGTGGAGCCTGGCTCCACATCTCCTAGACCGCATTTGAGGGCTGACTACCAGTGGGAAAGGATCTCTTCTGGAGTTTTGCAGTGAGCCCAGAATGTGGGTAAGCTATCTTTTTTGTTATTATAACCTACTTTGCTGAACTCTCTTGTTTATTTCATAGAATCACAGAATCATAGAATCACCAAGGTTGGAAAAGACCTAAAAGATCATCCAGTCCAACCGTTCACCTATTCCCAATAGCTCCCACTAAACCATGTCCCTCAACACAACATCCAGCCTTTCCTTGAACACCCCCAGGCTCGGTGACTCCACCACCTCCCTGGGCAGTCCATTCCAGTGCCTGACCACCCTTTCTGAAAAGTAATACTTCCTCATGTCCAGCCTGAATCTCCCCTGCTGTAGCTTGAAGCCATTCCCTCTGGTCCTATCACTAATGACATGAGAGAAGAGGCCAACCCCCAGCTCACTACAACCTCCCTTCAGGAAGTTATAGAGAGCAATGAGGTCTCCCCTCCCTCAACATCTTTATATTCATTGATTATATATGGGGGGTGCTCAAGATAGAAGATAAAGATGTACAGATAGTAAAACTGTTTACTGGTTATTATTTTGTTGCTGTTGTTTTTAATGAAGATACAATCACAGGAATGTAGGCACTGTTGTCCACTTCTGGAAATAAAAATCAGCTATATGATTTTTCTTAAGATTTCAGCACAATCTCAAGATCAGTCTGTTAGGGAATAAATGAGCATGCTGAAAATACAGGAGCCAATTAAAATTTCTTCAAATCTACCATAGGATAACTGAGGCTAGGATTACAGAATGATAAGCAGTGTGATCTGGGTAGATATTTGGAATCATGTGAGATTAGGATAATTACTGTTTCATTCCCTCCATCCAACTTCAAATCCACCAGTTTAGGGTTTAAATATTCTGTAATTACATACATACATGAAAATGCAGGGCTGAAAGACAATTTCATATTCAAAACAAGAACACCTTCCTATGTAAATCAGCCATAAACATACAGGTAGCCCTTAAAGTACCCATAAAGTACTATTTATTTCAATGGAAATGACAACAGATACAAAGAGCACAATAACAAATTCTCAGCTACAAAACACTGTTTTTCAACATAGTCACGATCATTAGCTATGCGTTTTCATGTGCAATGAACAAGAGCCTGCATTTTGCTCTTGTAAAAATCTGCACCATTGGGGCGCTGCTATGACAATATTGCTGCCAGAAAAATTTTGCAGTCCAATTTTCATGAGCCTGAACATGTGGTTATCAGATGATGCCAAATACAGATTATACAGTTATGGGAAAACATTCAGTGAAGAGTGGCCACACACTTCAAACTGGTATGGGCCCTTGAACTCTTGAAGTTTTAGCCTTCAGCTTAGTTAGCATTAGACTACAAATTTAGAGCTGATGGTTTGCCCAGGTCCCAGGAAATGCAGAAGGATCATCTCTTTCCCATCCCAAAAGACAGCGCCCATCACTGTGCCCACTAAGGGCTACTTCCTGAAGTTTTTTTATGAGGAATTCAGATGTTGCCATTCAATAGACTGCTGTTTTAATTCTGTGTGATACTGGTGACACCATGTCTTGTCACTGGTAATGATATGATCCTGGAAACTGTCACCTTCAGCCTTGCATTGATTCAATAAGTCCTGAGAAACTTGCATACAGTGTTCTTTCTGCTTCTGCATAAGCATTCTTGGGACCCACCTAGAGCAAACTTCGTAACACTCCAGTGTTTCTGCCTATCACTTTCAATGCAATGAAGTAAATATTCAACTCTGTAGACAGTATCTCAATTGTAATTCACTGAGACTTAATTGTTTCACATGGAGAATCACAGTTTCAGTTACCTTTCAATAAATCCAAGGTTTCTTCTAAAGAAACCCATGGGAACTATTACTACTTGAAAGGAAAGGCCAGCCTCAAAATTTGCCTCAAGGGTAGCCCCAGTGGCAGGCCCATTCTGAAGTTGGATATCTGACAGTTTCTGATTTGCAGTCTATGAGCCAATCCCAGACTCACAGGACTCTTGCCAACCCTCCCAAATAGACTAAAGTAGACTACAGTAGCTCAGCAGATGGATATGTCTACCAAGTGATTACAGGTCATCTCAAGTAGCTGAACCTTTTTTGTTGCTGACATTGTTTTTTTTGTTTGTTTGTTTTGCTCCTAGCAAGTAGATTAAAGCCCAGGATGCTTTCAGCCCACAGAAGATCACAACCTGGAAGTCCTACTGCCATAATCATGAGTTTTGATTTGTCTGTGACTACTGCAATTAAAGAAGATAGGTGGATTTGGACATAACTCAGCACTCAAAATATACTGTCTCACATTCTGTGCCTGATTACATTAAAGAAACAAAAAACTTAAACTATAGATGTCACATGAAACCCAATTTGTTGCTCAATATAGAAGTCCAGAACTGTGCATTAACAGAAGCTGCAAGAATAATTAGGTATTGCATGCATTAGATAAAATTTTAAAGTAGAAGATTGTTCTAGAGAACACTGAAAGGCATTTAAAGATAATCAGGTAGTCAATAAGATTTCATCTAGGGAAAGTCCTGATTTAGTAATTTAATCTCCTTTATGATAAGGTCACCCCTCTCAGTGAGCGAAAGGAAGGCAGTAGACATAATTTTCTATAATCTTTCTCTTTTTTTTGGTAAGGCTTTTGATACCACCTCTCATGGCATTCTTCTGGAGAAATAGTTGTGAAGGAGATAAACAGGTTCACAGGTCTGTGGGTGATGAGCTGGCTGAATATTAGATCTTATGGATTTGCAGTGAATGAGTCTACATCTAGTTGGTGGCCAAGCCCTAGCAGTTCTCCCTGGGGCTCAGTTCTCTCAGCTGTCTCCTTGGTGGCAATGCCAAACATAGGCTGGGAAACAAGGAGCTGGAGAGCAGCTTAGCAGGAAAAGACCTGGAGGTGCCACTCATGGCAGTTCAGCATGAGTTTCATGCTCGCAGGCATTCATCCTGATGGTGGATTTCAACAACTTATCTGCTAGCAAGAAAACATAGTGAACTATAAGTGATCCAGGAGACTTCTGATGTCCATCAACTGTAACTGGGAAGTAGCTATTACATAGGTAGTGATCACTATATTTACATAGTCTGCCTTCATTGAGCCCAAAGAAAAAAAGATTTTCCAGAAATTCTGAGCTTACCTGAAAGGTCATTTGTTAGAGAATACAGCATAAAAAGTCAAATGCGGAGAAAGGAGATACTCTTCTCCTCTTTCTAAATTTGTTCTGTGCCACAACAAACTTTAACAAGTTTAACAAACAACAACCTGTATTTGATCTGCAATTTGTAAAGCTCCTTGTAAAGCTCCAACATCTTGGTTGTGAATACTTGTTGTGAGTTTCACAGCTGCACTCAAGACAGAAATTAACACCCTCAATGTCAGGCAACTATGGCAACAACTCAGACATTTCTATCATTACTTATCTGCAGAGCAGCTCTCTGAAAAAAAAATTCTTTATTCTGCAGACAGCATCAATAAGCAAATTATTTTAATTTATTTTTCAGTCCAGCATATTTAATGATACTTGCTTTGTTAGATTGCAGCCTAGAACTGTCTTGATCAGAAAAGGATTTCAGCTACTTTGGCCAGGTCCCCAAGCTGAATGGCTGCAGAATTTACTAGCTTCTTAGTAATTAATTCAGTCACATCATTCATACATAAGTTGTGTTTAAGTACCACAACTTAAAAGTAAGACCAAAACCAATGTGTTCAAATAGAATGAATGTACAGTTGACTTAAACTAAAGACACACAGAATTCACAAAGGATTTGCTAGGTTAGTGAGTAAGCTGCAGAGATTGCACCTAGGAAAATTCCTGTCAGTGCTGCCGTCTAATTCTCTTTCTCACCTAAAAAATGATATCAGTCATTTCTGTCCCTTGGGCAGAGGGATGGAAAACTCACTTCCAACAGCACTGTTTACTCTGAGGACCTCAAATGAGGTCTGTAGAATAGCCATTAATACAGGGGCTTCTTTCTTGCTTGCTGTATTCTAATCTGGATGTTGAAGCAGCAAATCAGCCATTCTTTGGGAAAATCCTGAATGGCTGTCAGTGCATTCCTGCAACATCTGTTTAGCATAGTGTATTTCAGCTGAGCAGGTAGGTAATTCGAGTCTGGTGCTCATCCAATATTAAATGAAGTATATGTGCATCAAACTGCTATGTCATTGGACTCCAGGGTGTACCTGGAGCACCTTGAAGCCTCAGGTTATCTTATATTAATCAGTAGAGAAGAAAGAGTTGAAGGAATAATAGTAGAAAATTGATAGAAAAAATGATCATACTTCAAAGAACCCAATGATAGCATTATGCATGTAGTATCTGGTCCATCTGGTAGGGATTATATTATTAAATTAATGTGTCTTGGTATGCTCAGCACAGATGTAATGAATAGGTCAATCAAGAATGTGTTGTTGCAGATTGTGTAAAATATAAACCTCAAATGTCCTTCTTCTCTGTTCTAGAGACATAACTATCTGACGGAAATTTACCTTTCCTCTTTTTATTGGTGTCAGTGGGATGGATTAAAAACAAACAAAACTGGAAAATTCATTTCATAAGTCTAGGTATCCCATTTTTCATCTCTTGTAGATCCTGAGTGGTATAAAGCACTTGGCTGCTTTTCTTTGCCTTTGTATTTACTACGTAATGATCATTCTTAAAAAGTGTATAAAAGAAGCCAGATAGCAGAATGCCTTTGTTACACTTGATATTAATGCATTATGTACAAGCAGTGTTTAACTGCCATTTCTTAAAAAGTAGTCATTTTTTGACCTTGTGGGAATTTTGTTTTACAAACTGAGTTCTGTGCTTTGTGGAAGACTTTTCTACACATTTTACTTCACAGTCAAAACTGCCTAGTTGAGAAAACTGAATTAAGATCACTAGTCTGCCATTAGAAGAATTATATTTACTTAGCCCAATACATGTGTGTGTTGCTTTGCTACCTGTTCCAAATACATCCTAATGCAGCATTGCTAAGTACCGTATTTATACTTGGGTTTTCTATATTATTCTGTCAACTTTAGAACATCACATATTTGAACAACTGTTTCAATAAGTACTGAATTGGAAAGACATTGTAATTCTGATGGGATTCAGCAGTGTCTGCATGGCTTTTGTTTGTCAGAACTGCTGCTGTTGCCAGGATACTTGGCAGGAAGATGTCAAAAGGCAGCACACTGAAAGGGCTATTTGGACTATCCTATAAACTGCCCTTTGCATACTAACAAATTTAAGGGCTGCTCCTTTTCCCCCTGAATTCAACAAGAACATAATTGGGCTGCTGGTTTTGCTTATAGACATGCTAGAATGGATCCCATGAGATGTTGAATTTCTGACGCCCCAGATGCCTTTAAGATTATGACTCTGATTCCAAAAGCTTTTATATTTTCTCTGGATATAGCTAAATCATCCCTGCCACAGGATTTAGAAGTTGTTCACCTTTGGAATAAATTCTACTGTATGGTATTTTCCTCAGGCAAAATCTCTAGAAAGGTATCTTCAAAATCTCTGTAATTGTGCAGATACTGACCAGGTTTGGTCATTAATCCAGGATAAAATTTAGGCCTTGATGTCCTCACTTCAGAGAGGAGGTTTGTAACTTTCTCAAAGACCCAGTGACTTCAAATTGAAATTTGCTTAATTCAGATTTGAAAGATGATGTTAATTTAACTGACTGCAACCAAATTTAACTGCCGCTACAGTTTCTGCAAGAATATGTGTGGGAGTCATCTTTTCCTGAAGGAGAGCAACTGGGGTGCAGCTCAGAGGTAGCCAACAACTTCAGTGGTTAAAACTGATGAATTGCAGTGTAATCTGGTAGCCAGGTAGCACACCACAGGGACGAAGAGAGGACTAATGTAGCTGTTCTCTCACGTCCAGTAATCTATGGTCACACTGTAGACTTCTTATTTTCCCTCTACCTACCACAGATGTCCACAATGCTGTTAAACCTATCTGCTCTCCCATATTGCTCCCTCCCACACTTACACAAATGCCCTCTCACAAGAATCCTTCCGTCCAAGTCTAACACTAACCTCCCGTCCAGACCTGTCCCACCTCTGTACACAGCCCCCTACCTCAATCTGCACAGGGTCTGCAGCTACTGAATACCTTTTCTCTTTTGGCACAGTCGCATTTCATGCTTGCTAAATGAGTATTGCTCCTTTGCCTTCCCAGTAAATGGGCCCTGCATTGCATGCACTCTCCTTGCTTTCTAATGAAGACAACACTTAGCAAGCCTGTGAAACTATGTGTGCAACAGGCCATTTCTTGATAGGTTGGCTGCCTGTGCAGTCACCTGTGGATACAGACCAGGTTCACCCTATCACTCCATGTGCCTACATTATAAGGCTGTCAGTAGAATAACCTTGATGCATGTGCAACTTCTGAAATGGACTGCAGGATGAGAAAGCTTACAGTGTGTACACTGTATAAATCCCAGGCACTCAAGTGCTCTTTTGTAGCTTCTTGTTAAGCAGTGAGAGAGGCAGACACCATGCAGTGTTGTCACTGTCATCAAAATAGATTTCAGAAACAGAATACAGATGTTACTAGAATGCCCTTGAGATGCACTGCTTGCTTGGTGGGGAGGTACCTTTCCTTGTTTTGATCATAAGAAAGTATTTTTGTTTCAGACACAACCCACAGGTTTTTTCATCTTCTGTTGAGAAAACATAGCCTGAGGTGCAAAAGCTTATCACAGGCTGAGTGAAAGTGTTTAAGGACACAAGCCAAAATACTGAAACCAGAATTATACCATGACTACTATGTTTTTATTCTGTCTTTTTATGTCTGGAATAATAAAACAAGCCTATCTATTTGAATTATCTTGAGACAGTCAAAACCAGTCATTAAAATTAACAACAATTGCCCTTTCTGCATTTAAATATAGCACTAACATTCAAGAAGGTAATTTGTTAGTACATATCTGATTCCTCATAAAGCACAAACAATGAGAGAACCAAAAATAATCTTGTCATAAGGATTCATCCAAACCCCACTGAAAACACTAGAAAAATTTATTTTGCTCAGTGAACTTTGTGTCAGACTCTTCATAACACACAAAAAAGATTTCTTTTAACATCCTACTATGCGCTAATCCAGCCTTATTTTAGTTTATGCAGTATGAATAATAAGAAAAAAAATATGAGAAGATAAGGAAACATTCATGCCAGGAATGTTCATTAAAATTTTAAATAGCTCATTTCCTATATGAACAGTTTAATATTTGGATTGCTCATAATTTTGTTTTGAGATATTCAGAATAGGTACCAAAGATAATAAAATTCATTTTAAAGGCTCCCTTTTTCTCATTCTTTATTAAAAATACAGTCCAAAGAAGAACAGAATTGTATGTGTAAAATATATTGCAGGTGCTTTAGCATTGGAAGTTGGGAAGGCCCAAGAGAATCGAATGACATTCAAGCACCACTTCTTCCAAGCTCAAGACTAGTTTTGGAAAATGAGAGAGATGCTTGAAGACTGGAGGAAAGACAACATCATTCCAGTCTTCAGAAAGGGCAAGAAGGAGGATCCAGGTAATTACAGGCCAGCCAGCCTCAACTCCCTTCCTGAGAAGGTGACAGAGCAACTTATTCTGAATGTCATCTCCAAGCAAATGGAAGAGAAGATCATCTGGAGTTGTCAACATGGATTGACCAAAGAAATCATACTTGACCAACCTTGCAGCCCTCTATGACTCCATGGGGAGATGAGGAAAAAGCAGAGGATGTTGAATACCTTAACTTCAATAAGTCTTTTGACAGTGTCTCCCATAATACAATTACTAAGCTAATGAAACTTAGCAAATGTGGGTTATAGATGAGTGCATGAGTAGAACAGTGAAGTGATTGAAAACTGGAGGAGTGGCACATCTCAAAGGATTGTGATCAGATGTTCAGAGTCTAGTTTGAGGCTTGTAACATGTAGTATTTCCCAAGGGTCAGTGCTAGGTCCAGTTTTGTTCAACGTCTTTGTCAATGACCTCAACAGAAGGATAGACTGCGCCCTCATCGAGTTTGCTGATGATACAAGCTGGGACGAATGGCTAACACACTGGAAGTCTGTGCTTGAGACCTGAACAGGCTGAAGAGTCGGGCAGAGAGGAGCCTCACAAGATTCAACAAGAGCAATTGTACAGTCCTACACGTGGGAAGAAATAACCACATGCATCTGTACAGATTAAGGGATAACCTGTTGGAGAGGAGCTCTGTGGAGAAGGATGTAGGTGTCCTGCTGGACAACAGGTTGGCCATGAGCCAGCAGTATGCCCCTGTGACTAAGGCCAATGGTATCTGGGGGGTGGGGTGCACTAAAAAGAGCATGGCCAGCAGGTTGAGAGAGGTGGTCCTTCCCCTCTACTTTTATCCTGGTTTTATCAGTATTCCTTATCATAACGTCATGCAAGAAGCTGTGGGGTGCAGAGACACGGTGTACCATGGAGATATGTTTCCTATTTGTCTCTAGCAGTCTCACAGAGTTCTGACTCTCCAAAGAGATGATATACTGAGATGTTCTACATTTCCCAGAAGCCACCACATGATTTCCGATTCCAAGTGATGGAGGAAGAGCTCTTTGGTCTTTTCCAAGAGGCAAGTGATGGAGGGACTGCCTGTAAAAATTTGGGTGGACTCTCTCTCTCCTCCAGTTTTATTTTCCCTCCTCCTTCTGACCCCATCCTTTTTCCCAAGGGGAGGGAGCGGTGTCACGTGGTTAACACTTCAAACTCTTGGGCAATTCTGCCCTAGTGAGACCACATCTGGAATACTATGTCCAGTTTTGAGATCTCCAGTTCAAGAAAGACTGGGAACTTCTAGAGGGAGTCCAACGGAGAGTGACAAAGATGACCAGATGACCTGGAACATCTGAATTTTGAGGACAGGCTTAGAGGCTTGGGGCTGTTCAGCCTGGAGAATAGAAAGCTGAGGGGGGAGTCTTGTCAGTACTTAAAAATATCTAAATAGTGAGAGTCATGAAGATGCGGACAGACTCTTTTCAACAGTGCCCAGTGGCACAACAAGGGGCAGTGGGGACAGACTGAAATGTGGGAAGCTCCACAAACACGAGGACAAATTTCTTTACTGGGAGGGTTACAGAGCAATGGAACAGGCTGCTCAGAGAGGCTGTGGAATCTTCCTCCCTGGAGATAGCCAAAACCCTCCTGGACACTTTTCTGTGCAACCTACATTAGGGAACATGCTTTATCAAGCAGATGGATTCAATGATCTCCAGAGGTCCCTTCAAAATCCCTATAATTCTGTGATTGTGTATTAGTGGTGTTTCTGCAACTAAATTGTAATTTCAAAACAACATCCTCAGAAGGATCTCTGGGATACCACTACATTAAACAAGCATGTTATCCATAGTCATAAATCAGTTTTGTAATATGTATTCTGAACTCTTTATGTTCTTGTGTAATTGCCACACAAAACGAGAGAGTTTGCTTTGACTGTGATATCAGTGAGCTCAATCTGACACAGAAATGAAAGACTGCAGACTGGTTTATGAGCTGTAGTTCTTTTTGGTGTAGTATTTAAACATTATTGTATGACATGATCAAAATTACACAGGATGATTTAGAGAGCTGTTGCACTGACTGAAAACAAAATGTGTACAAAATGTGACTTAAATAATGTCAGTGTAAATTCCTATAAATGATGGAACAGAATTACACCTAATGTATCTGGTACTTTTGTGTCTTTCCTTTATAAATGCAGCTATTATTACAATTACTAGATACTTAATAGCCCTTTGTAAATGTGAGCATTTTCAGAAACTGAGATTGCAGGTGGTAAAATCTATTTTTATTGGTTGATAAATTACAAAGACAACAACAGAAATGTTTGAAATTAAGCATCTCGGATTACACCAAGGTTGCAAAAATAATTAAATCATAGTCCAGACACAACACTGGAGGACTTTTTGAGCCTTGTTTCTTGCTACCCCAGCTATATTTAGACATGAAAATTGGAAAGAAAATGTTTTGTTTGTATATACCTAAGGGTATGTTTGTATCATGGAAAGGAGCATGCTGCAGTAACCCTGGGCAAATGTAGTGTAAGCTGTCTTCCAAAACAACTGGTGTAGTCCCTTCAGTTCAGCATTGTGCCAAAACTCATGAGCACTGTGCTGTGTGATGTGGACAGTCTGTCATACACTGAACCAGCACCTGGGGCCCTGTGGTTTGTACTAATGTCCTTCACAAACACAACCAAAAGGCACATACAATTGAAGATACAAAATCTGATTTTTATACGAACGTCATTCTGAGAAATGAAGCATCATGCCTGCCAATGCTTTCAAAGCCAAATAGTGTCATTACCATGCTCAACTTTTAGTATGTTTACTGTTTAGTCACTTGATTACTTGATTCATGTTAAACAGTAAATTAAACATGACTGCAAAAATGAAGAACCAGAGAAAATGGGCTCAATTAACAGAAAACAGATTTTGTGTTGCTTCATGTCTTAATTATTTTATTCCACCATAACAATTAATATTGTTGTGGTGTCAGTATGTCAACCTGATTTCAGCTTTCGGAACAGACAACTCCAGTTTCTTACATGTTCAGGAATGTTGAAGCCTATCCATCACAGGTAGGAGGAAAAGGAAGTCAAACAATTCAGGAAAAAAAAAATTATATATATATATATGATTCTTTATTTTAAATACAAACCTTTCTTGAAAATTTTGGAAGTTTTTGCTTAGACTGTGTTCTGAAAAAAAAAATCGTTCTACAAATAGAATTGAACAGAATTCACTGGCTGAGTGTACAAGTTCGATATTTTGGTATAATAATCATCTTTCCCTGAATCCACAACAATACGAGTTAGTCTTCTGAGTTCTCCATTACAAACACCCTGCAAAACTTTAAAGTGCCAGACTTCTGAAAAGAGAAGCTTCAGTTCTGTTCTACTGTTACTTTGCTATGGATTTTTGCATCCTCAAAATCCAGATCTGGAAGAAATTTTATACTGCATAAGTGTATACTATCGACCATCATGCTCCAAGGTAAACCTAAGAAAGATTTAAAAACACTTGCAGAGTATATAGTGTCAATCTGGAGGTAGAGAGATTGTTTCAGCACATGGAATAAGGCATTCATGTTGCCTAGATGAGGGTAGGGGAGGATTGTCAAGTTTCCACAGATGCTGTAGAAATTTCTTACCGTAGAATGTGGGGTTACTCACTGGAAGACAAAGCAGATGACTGCAACTAATGAAAGCAAGAATTTCCTTTATAAATCAAAACACATTTTTCCTTCTGCTTCTCAATTACTGGTATATTACAAATACTATCTGAATGTACTATCCAGTCTCAATACATGAGAAGGCATGCATGACAATAACTTTGAGGATTTCATGTTGTCTCTACATGTGCAAGCAAAGAAAATCATTCAGATGGAAAATATGAAAGTGGCAAATGATCTGGAAAGTCTGCAGAATGCCTATAATAAGGAAGAATCAGCTTCTATACAATAATCACTATATTTTTCCAAAGTAAAACAGTCATTGATTCTGTCCATTTCAGAAGTAAAATTTTGACAACCAGCTCAAATTTTTGGAGAAGATGCTTGTTCCTATACAGCTACAGCTGTATATCATTTTTAGACATATGACTCACTTTTTCCAGTGAGTGTCCAGAAAAATGTAATTACTTGCTAAAACTTTTGCTTCAAACACAGCTTTGATGATTCAGGTTTGTTTTTTTTTTTTTTTTTTTTTTTTTTTAATTAAGTTAGCAGAGACATAAATCTTCATGAGCAGCTTGTGTTCTTTATCCTTGCAACTTTTGAGCTCTAATCAAGAATCAGTTTCTCTTATAAATAGACTTGGGGTTCATGTTCAAGATGGGCATGCAGCCCTCTGCTACAGGTCCTGTCCACCACTGAGTCTCCTCTAACTGGAGCTCAGGCTGAAGGTCTGTCACTATTAGAATCACAGAATGATAGAACAGTTTTGTTGGAAAGGACCTTCTAAGATCATCTAGTTCCAACCACCTTGCCATAGGCAGGGACACCTTCCTCCATAGCAGGTTGCTCAAAGCTCCATCCAGTTTGGCTTCCAGGGAGAGGGCATCAACAACCTCACCAGGCAATCTGTTCCAGTGTCTCACTACCTTCACTGTTATGAATTTCTTCCTAATATCTAGTCTAACTCTACCTTCTTCCAGGTTAAAACCATTTCCCCTTATCCTGTTGCTACCTGCCCTTATAAAAAGTCTCTCCCTAGCTTTCCTGTAGGCCCCCTTCAGGTACTGGCAGGCTTCTATAAGGTCTCCTTAGAGCCTTCCCTTCTTCAGGCTGAAGAGTTCCAGCTCTCTCAGCCTGTCCTCGTCGAGGAGGTGCTCCAGCCTTCTGATCATCCTTATATCCCTTCTCTGGCCCTGCTCCAACAACTCCATGTCTTTCTCGTGTTGGGGTCTCCAGCACTGGATGCAATACTCCAGGTGGGGTCTCATGAGAACAGAGTAGAGGGGCAGAATCATATCTTTGTTGATCTTTTTTTAACCAGTTTATTAGGACTTCCTTGTAAAGACTGCCAAGGCAGTTAGAATTAAAACTCAATTAAAAATCACATATACATTAAAAGTTTTGGCCCCATATAGTGCCTGTTAATAGAAAGAAACTTAGTAATTCCTTTTCAAAGAGGAAGAAATCTGAATCTTAGTAACTATCTTGTTTGAGAATATTAATTATGACAATACTGTCTGTCTAACTTGCAGCAGTCTGCTTATTCATTTCTATTACATTCTGTGGAAGCAGAGTCCTCCTATCTCACAGGGGCACATAATTTGGCATTTCATTACAAATGTAATAAGCATTTTGAAATATTTTATAAAGACTTTACAATTATATCCACATTTTGACATTCAGAACATTTTCAATTTTTGCATCTCAAAATACTCGTAAAGATACGTGAGTTAAAACTCGTGAAATTCAGTAAGAATTAGTATTTTGTTTTGTGTTAAAGAACAGTGAGATAAAGAGTTTAGTAACTTAAGATTTCACAAAAATCTAGATCGTCAATTTTCAGTCCCATTTTTTAACTCTTCTGACTATTTTCCCCTTGTAATCACTATGTTTTCTAAATTATTATTAGAAATATTGTATTGCTAGAATAAGAAAAGATATACTTGAGTATTTTCTTTAGTATTGCTCAGTTCCTAGGAAGTCGTTTCCTTAAAAAATAGTATTTCAGAAATCAAAGGACACAGATAAAGAGAAAGATATTAGATGGCCTCTTGATAAAACTGAAGTGTCATTGTTCTACTTCTCATCATCCTCATCATTTTGGAGAGAGAATCCACTTCTTGTTTGTCATATTCCTCTGCTAGAAACAGTCTCTTTACAGAACATGTATTCATGTACTCCGAAGCATTCTATTCCACAGTCAAAGTATAATTCAAAGGTTCAGGTTTTTACACCAAAAAAAAAAAAACTTTTAAGTACCTTATTTGATTTATGTAAAAATACATAATTTTACTGTCAGGGGTACAAATATGTAGCTTATTCTGGAGAAAACTGCTTTTCCACATTGAGAAAATCCCTTTCAGATCACTATGGAAAGCTGATAATTTTCAATTTTTAAGAGATACAGTGCTGATAAATCATGAATTGAATTGTGATAACAGGTTTACGGAACACTAGATGGTTAGATTTGTTCTGTTTATCATCTTTCTTTTCTTCCTAAATTAGAAAAAAAAGCCTTATAGGTAGTGATCATCCTTCATTTATTCAGCAGTGCGATAGACCGCAATGCAGAAAAGGCTTCTCATGCAAAATAAGTCAGTTTCTGGTCAATACTACCTCTGAAAAGAAGAGACTCAAATGAGCTTTCCAAGTATAGAGTGCTGCCCACAAGATGCAAATGTCCCTCATGGTAATTTGTTTAAACCCTGAAGCAAGAAGCTTGATTACTTCTGCATAATTAAGTTATCTATGACTATGAATGTAATTAATGGCCTAAAACTTATCCAGTCTTTAAAAAAAACCAGCAACATCATGAGTCAAGGATCTCCCCAAGCTTATTACAGTTTATATGGCATAAAGAATTTTGTTTAATGCCTACTGCTATCTGACATCACCAAGTGCATCTTTCTTCCTGAATTAGGGGCTTAAATCCACTTTTATCACTTTAGGTATGCAATGTCTAACTTATTTTTAATCAAAGATAGATTGCACTCTGCTCTTGACTGCACTCACTAAAGTTAATGAATTATGAACAGAAGATTTCTATGAGTGCTGCTTTTTGTGTAAATCTTATTTCAGATCAAATTTCAAGTGGTCACTAGAGAATCTGGATATTTGACAATAACTAGATAGTGTGAGTGCTTGGATTATACCTAGGCAGATCTGAAGAAATTGTCATCTAGTATGCATAAGTCTAATATGTAGACACCTCTGGACTCCACACAGGAGCTACCCAAACTTGTAGACACCTAAAGTTTTCGGAAAGCCGTTTTCTGTGAATGGGCATCAACTGGTGGAGCTCAATTCTAGACACAGCTTCAAAACAAAGCTTCTGAAATGGTGCAAGGAAGTGGAAAAGGAAGAGCGCAAATGCTTCTTGTCTGCCGACACTGCATCAAGCCTACAACAGTGTTTAGGGCTCTGTGTCTGGGAAGGTCATGGAGCAGATCCTCCTGGAAGCTACGTTAAGACACAAGCAAGACGAGAAGATGAACAAAGACAGCCAGCATGGCTTTACCAAGGGCTGATCATGCATGACTGACCAATCCGGCATCCTTCTGTCATGGAGTGACAGCATCAGGAGACAAAGGAAGAGCAACTAATGTCATCTTGCCTGGAGCTGAGAGAAGCCTTTCACTTGGGTTAACTATGGACATGGATCTAAAGAGTAAACTATTTATTTGACACAAAACTGCGTGGATGGTCACAGCCAGAAGGTTGTGGTCAACAGTCCTATATTCAAGTGGAGAGCGGTGACAAATATTGTTTCCTAGTGATCCATCTTGGGACCAGTATTCTTTAATGTCTGTATCAACTACCTAGATGACAGACTGAGTGCACCCTTAGCAAGTTTGCTGATGAGAACAAGCTGAGTGGTGCAGTTGATAAATTAAAAGGAAGGAAGGAAAGGGACCTGGACAGGCTCAAAAAGTGAGAACTTGAGAAGTTAATGAAGTTCGTTGGGATCAAGTACATGTACAGACTGGGAGAAGAACTCATTGAGAACAGCTCTACAGAGAGTGATTTCGGAGTGCTGATGGACAAAAAGCAGAACACAAGCCAGCAGCACGAGCTTGCAGTCCAGAAAGCAAACTGGCCCAGAAAGCCCAGTTCTGGGTTGCATCATCAGAATGGTAGCCAGCAGGATGAGAGGTGGTTGCTCCACTCTGCTCTACCCTCATGAAGTCCCATATAGACTACTGTTTCCAGGTATGGGCCCTCAGCTCAGGAAAGGTGTGAAGTCATTGTAGCAGGTCCAGAGAAGCGTCAAGAAGGTGATTAGAGGGCTGGAGCACCTCTCTGGTGATGAAAGCTTGAGAAACTGAACTTGTTCAGCCTGGAGAAAAGAAGGCTCTGCAGAGACTTCATTGTGGCCTTCCAGTATTTGTGGTGAGCTTATAGACAGGAGCAAGACTGTCTCCTTATGTAGTAATAGTAATAGTCCTGATAGTAATTGGACAAGGAGGAATGGTTTTAAACTGAAAGAGGAGAGATTTAGTTTAGATGTTAAGCGGTGAGGCACTGGATCAAGCTACCTGGAGAATTGTGGATAACTCATCACTGGAGGTGTTCAAGGCTGTGCTGAAGGAGGCCCTGGGATACAGCAGGTGCCAGGGGATTGGAACTAGATAATCTTTACATTCCCTTCCAACACCAGCCATCCTATGATTCTATGGCTCTATGATTCTGTGGTACTATGATTCTATGATACTATGATTCTGAGCTCATATATATTACATTGGTTAAATAGAGTTTGACAAAACTGCTTCAAATTTGCAATGATTGTGATCAGTTGAAGGAGTCTTTCATGGATTGCAGAAAATACGTGGTGCTGTCCCAGGTCATGATAGAGAGATAAGCTAGTGTACAGCCAATGCACTCTTGAGGGTGGCCTTGGTCATTTGGCATCAGGACAGTAGTTTTCCACTGACCAAGTGTTTGAAACTGATCTGTCCCTTCATGCTTTAAGGGTTTTGGCTGAAGTACATTTATTAATGTTAATCTGGTTTAATGCAATACTTTTATAGAAGGACATAAAATAAAGCAGCCAAACTTTCCAAGTCTTTGTAAAAATAACAATCCAGTTAGGATTGTTTTATGATCACATGAGAAATGGCTGTTTTGAAGCTGTTTTCTCAGAGAGATTGGAGCTATATTCTGTCTGTACATGCAACTACTTTGTTTTTATTTTCTAACTTGATTTTAGTTTTCAAAGAAAATTAAAAAAAAAAAAGATTAGGAAAGTTGCCTGCTTTATTTTAGCAAGGCTTCTGCTTTTCACCAAAATCTGGACTAATTCATCTGTCTTTATATTGAATGGAAACCTAATTAATATTATAAAACACTTTGCTTTTCTATAAAAACCTATAGAGGAAGAGACTATCTGCTCCTTTGAAAAGAAAGTATTTGCTAATCTTTGAGTGTCAGCTGTGTCAGCTGCTGTAAATCTGTAAATCTGTCCTCTGTCAGGCACCTATAAATTCACATTCTTTCTGGAACACTATAAAGCAGTTACTCTCCTGCAATGCAAAAGGAAGGTCATTTTGCCCTCATACTAATGACATTTTATATCAATGAGCCACTGTGTAGCATGGAATTTAATACTGAATTGTTTTTTTTTTTTTACATAAATAATTCAAGTAAGTACCCTTAGATCCAGGATAAATAATGTTGAATGTCTGTCTGTAGCTTTCCAACATTTATTAGTTTTTGCTTCACTACACTGAAGTAATTTCCAAAAAATTCAGAGCTTAACAGATATGGTTAACTGCTTATCCTGGGAAAATTAAATTAAGCTTTTGGCATGTGATGAAAAGTTTGTTTCACCTAATTGAACATCTAATGAGTATGGATGAATTTAAGCCACTGATAGAAATGTTGTTTTTTGAAGCTTTTCTGATTGACATCCATTCAAGTGTAGAAAGAACTACACAGAATTTATATATACATAAGCTTTTCAAAGATAGTGTAAAATAAGATTCTGATCTTTCTGCAAGTTTCACCTCAGTATGCCATGTCCTACTATTGATAACTGTAATTACTATCGAAATACATTGGCCCATTTTTCCTTTTAATTCACACAATTGCTTCTTCTTACTTCACTGAATTTTTCTGTACAATATTGTCTACATTCACTAAGAAGCTGTGCTCTGAGCTTTACTATTATTCTGATAAAACCACCATATTAATTTTTCCCTCTACAATATGTACCTGGAAACTAGGGATAGCTTTTTTTACCATCAAAATGTCAAGCAACCAGGGAAGGGAGTGGATGAAAATTTTGGACTCTTTTAAGATTGCTGAAAGCTTTATACCTTTGACCTGCCTTCTTTTGATGGCATTCCTCTATGAACTCTTCATATTAATAGTATTGCAAAAGCCTGACATGAGCACTTTATTCTTTTTTACTCATTATTACACATCAGTAAAGCTCTGGACTGTATCTTGTCTTTTTGGTTAGAATAAAGGAACAAATTCTTGTAAAGTAAAAAGACAAAAATTTTTATCCTAGAAATCTCATTTTGAGGAAACCCACAGGCTTCTAGACAAAAGATTTTAAATTAAGAGATTGTGTCCGAAGAAAGTTCACAGTCTGTTTTTCACATCACACAGCTTGGTCACAGTCCTGTTACTAAGATCTCATGTGGTTATCTACGCTTGTTTCTTTCAATTCCACTTTTAGAGAAAAAAAAGTCTCTCACAGTTAAAGCCTTGTTTGACCATGTCTTTTTCAAGTTTGCACTAGATTTTCCCCTTCAGTACATTTTGTTCTGCCTTTCCCTTCCTTTTAAATCACTACACGTTTTGATCCTGTCTACACCTAGACCCCAATTCCTTATTACAATTACCCTACAACTTTTGTTTGTACAGACTTTTCTTACTATTTCCTTTGTCTCAAAGTAGGTGTTTTCATCTAATTCCTTTATACTTCCATCAACTTATCCTATGTCTACACTGAAATTGAAGGTGTGATTACATGGGGGCATGCCCATCCTAGCTTTCATCTACACCATTGTGTTATGTAATTATTGCTGTCAGTGCAAACACACCAGAGATTTCAGTGATCTTCTCAAGATGATACACTTCTTCACCCTGGAATCTATGACCTTTTCACTACATTGTTCCCAGAATTGCCTGGTTTAAACCTAGCATGGACGTACATACCAAAGTGTGCCAATCACCATGATTCTGAGTAGATTCATGTCTAGTGCATTTATGACCAAGAACACTGTGTGCCTTATTTCATTGGGTCAGTTGTGTTCGTAATCCTGAAAAGAATTAGTCTCTGTCACTTACACATGATGATAGACAATAGTTTCATTGGCTAGGTATCATCCAATTCCTATGGGCACATCTGAAAGACCTTGACGATATATGCTGGTGGTTTTTGTATACAGTTTTTGTATTTACAGATGTTACACATTACACACTCTCTCTACATTTCTCATTTTAAAAGCATTTGTGAAATTAAGAAAGAGAAGATGAAGATAGGATCTTAACCATTGCTTGGGTGAGAAACTGGCTTGTTAGGCAAGAAAAGACAAGAAAAAGTTAAAAAGTGCAAGAAATGGCAGGAATTTATTTTATGATCTATGATTTTATTTTACCCATCTCGTTGACCAAGGGAAGACAGCTGATGCAATCTATTTTGTTTTCAATAAAGTTTTCAGTACTATCTCTCATAGTAACCTTTTGTCAAGCACGAAGTTAAAAAAAGATAAAACACAATGGGTGAGCAATTGGCTGATGAATCAGGTTCCAGGAAGTATAGTAAATGGGGTTACATCAGATCAGTTGCCAGCCTGTGGGGTTCTACAGGGCTTCATTTTAGGCACTGCTCTTCAATAATTTGGATACAAAGTTTAGTGTAAACTAAGTTTGTGGCCAACTGTGTTCTGGGCTGCATTAAAAAAGGGGTGGCCAGCAGGGAGAGGGAGGTGATTGTCCCCCTCTACTCTGCTCTTGTGAGGCCCCATCTGCAGCACTGCGTCCAGGCCTGGGGCCCCCAGTACAGGAAGGACGTGGAGCTCTTGGAACAGGTCCAGAGGAGGCCACTAAGATGATCAGAGGGCTGGAGCACCTCTCCTAAGGAAAGGTTGAGGGAACTGGGCTTGTTCAGCTTGGAGAAAAGAAGGCTCCAAGGAGACCTCATTGTGGCCTTCCAGTACCTGAAGGGAGCTTATAAACAGGAGGGGGAGCAGCTGTTTACGAGGGTTGATAGTGACAGGACAAGGGAGAATGTTTTAAACTGAGACAGGGGAGGTTTAGGTTGGATATGAGGAGGAAGTTTTTTGTCCCAGAGGGTGGTGACACACTGGAAGAGGTTGCCCAAGGAGGCTGTGGCTGCCCCATTCCTGGAGGCATTCAGGGCCAGGGTGGATGTGGCTCTGGGCAGCCTGGCCTGGTGGTTGGTGACCCTGCACATAGCAGGGGGTTGGAATGAGATGATCATTGCAGTCCTTTGCAACCCAGGCCATTCTGTGATTCTGTGACTGCTGTGATTAACCTTATTGACAGTAACTTGTGATGCACTTTCTCCCACTTTCTGGTATGATCGTGGTCATAGGAATATTTTCACAAATGAGTGAAAATAATATATAGTAATAGACTATATAAAGTAGTATATAAAGTATATAAAATAGACTATATAGTAATAGTATATATAATAGACAATATATACTTTTCAAATCATCTAAATAAGATTCTTCTATCTTTGCTACTGAGAGTTGACTCTTAAAAAACTCTGGCATTTTTTGTTATAGCGCTGAACAGACATTTCAGCGTTGTTCATCTAGGGCTACAATAAAATACTCTTAGACCTTTTCAGGATTTCTAATCTCTAAAGACCTTTATTCATTCTTTTACTTAAACCCTTCATTATATATTATGAGTCTCTTTTCTGATATTAAGCCAGCTTTCACTTACATATCTAAATGTATCTTCCTTCAGCTGGCAAAACGGTTCGGAAACATACTTTTTAAGCTGCCCATGCGAAAGACCATTATGCTCTGCTCGTGGTCTCTGCAAAGCAGTACCTTAATCTGCAGTAATTCATACTTTTGGTTTTGGTTTACTTTTATTAAATAAGTTAATCTGCAATGTGTTTGAACTTTTCCACATTATTTCACATTTAAATGCCAAAAGGACTCCAACTGCCCACAAGTGTTGATGTTTTCAATTGGGACACTTAAAAGAATGGCATGGACTATGAAGAATTCTGAGAAATTGAATTCCAAATGAGAGAGCTTTTATTCTTATAGCTTTTAAATATTCATGTCAACCTGTAGTAAGAGAAAAGAATTCTTTCCTTTTTCTCTCAGGAGGAAAAGTGGGGAAGGATAAAGAGTAACAGTCTGCAGTTTCCCTACTGGCAATAGCAAATTGAGATTTTTGTTCCATTTCAGATAATTCTTGCCTCCTTTGAAGTCTTTAAGCTTTTTGCATTCAGATAGCTCCTCTCCATTTACAGCATTACATGTCTGTCCTCTTGCCTCACATAGAGACCAGTGGTCTTCAGTTTTGAGCAGCTGTTTTCACACTGCCAGTAAGAGGATTGTGCTAATATGCCTTTTGGAGTCACCTGTACACAAATGAAATTGTTCTTCCTGGAGTTGTTCATGACCACTCTGCTTCCTCATTTAACTCCTTCAGCTTCTTTTATCTTCTATAAAGGTTTTTGTTTAATGTCCACAGGACATCAGCCCGGGTAGCATCTGGAGATTACTGTGCAGATCAGCTAGATGAGGCTCACTTCTTATAATGAATACTGTTCTTAGGGATCTTCCCAGGAGGAAAAGCATTCCTGATGGGAATAGCTGTACTGTTTTTACTCTTAGTCTTTTTGTTTTTTGGAGTGATTTCTGTCTTGGGTACACTTTTTTATAAAACTCCCCACATAATACCTATACATTCCACCTTTTTGTTGTTTTTTTGTTCTTGTTTTATTTTTTGTTTTATGTTTTTTGAAGTATCTCTTCTGGCAACGCACCGTTTTGTATATCAGTGTCCTACTAAATGTCATTTAATAGCTTATTTCCTTTCAGATTTTACCGGGAATTTGTTGTATTATCGCCACCTTTGAATTTTGTACACATCTTACAAGCTTTTACAAACTCTCTTAAAATTATATAATTCTGTTTCTTGATATCACAGAGTTATCTCTAGATCTATCTATGTCCATGACAGGGGGACAGCAGACCCACAGGTTTACTGGCCCAGAAAAGGGAGGAAGTGTCAGTGATTAATGGGCTGGTTTGGCCTGTTTTGTGACTAATGGGTCAGGGAACTCACAGACCCACGCTCCAGGAAAAGGGGAAAGGGGGAAAAGGGGAAGGGTAGGGAGATGGGAGATGGGCCTAAAAGGAGAACAGTGGCAATGATCTGAGGAGGAAAGTTTACTTATTAAATGTGATACCAGAATGCAAGATAACAAAATCTAATACAATATATAATTAGGATTGAGGCTAATAAATAAAATAAAA
The DNA here is from genome assembly GCF_019238085.1 of Lagopus leucura. Lineage (NCBI taxonomy): Eukaryota > Metazoa > Chordata > Aves > Galliformes > Phasianidae > Lagopus > Lagopus leucura. The sequence goes on from NW_024962258.1 coordinate 675,520, forward strand.
GGAGAGAGAGAACGTCCAAAATCAAAAGCCTTATTCTGAATTGAAGGCAAAACGGCTGGGGAGCACATACACTGGCAGACAGCAAGAAAAGAGAGTCCTTGAGACTTGCCAGGAGCTTTATCTTTTGTCCTGAACAGAAAGTTCTCTGGGGCATATAGTTCTTCTCTTCTGAGAGCCTGGTACTCAGAAAGTTAGTGGTCCACAGAAGTGGGACATTAACTCTTTAACTCCCAGTGCTTTACATGATATTATGATGTGGAATACTGAAAACAAAAATAATAAAACCATGACACTTTCAAAATTCATGGGAATGCTGATCAATGTCCTGGCTTCCATGTCCTCTCAAGCTGTTCATAGTGCTCTCTGATCCTGAGCTTTGTCATTTAAAATTAGGTGTATTTTCATGTGATATTTCAGATCTCTTTCTATTTATTTAACCTTTCTTGTTGCTTTGGAGCGGTGCCCAGATTTTATGAATGACATTCTAGTGTGGATTATTTCTGATGCTCAATAAATTGCTATGTCAAAACTTGTACTGAGGTTTTCAGTTTTTCTTTCTCTTCCTTGCTCCTCCAAAATTTCTTTTGTTGTTTTGGACCTAATCAAGATTTAGTCCCCTCCAGGGTACTGTTAATCTCTTTGTTATTAAATTATGTCACTGATTTTTGTAGCTTCACATTATTTCTTTCTGATTAAATATTCTTTCATTATATTTTACATTTATGAAGTTTGGATATTTTTCTGTCTTTTGATCCTTTCAGATACAGAGTGTGTCTCAAATAAAAATCCTCCACTTGTCTTCGCTATGCATACATTTCTTTGTCAACAACCTTTCAACTTTTTACTCAACTTTCTTATCAACATTTTCTTATCTCCTTTTAAATTCATTGCCCTGTTGAATTCAGTAGCTGCTTAATGCTTCTAGTAGTTTATTCTCTGTAGGCTAAGCTTTATGTCTGAAGCCAGGCTGAAAGAAATGCTGCACTTAGACTTCCCCCAGTTATGAAAACAGCCAGTCTCACTATGGTAGGAAAACTTTAAAGCTGAAATGGGCAGAGAAGGGTGATGTATTTACTTCAAGCTGTGATTCTCACCAGTGTCACACCTATCACAGCTGTGCCCTAAAATTTGCAGAAGTTTTTCAGGTTTTTACTCAGCTAGGTGCAGTATGGAAGTATTTGAATTGGGATACCAGCAGATAACATAAACCCATTCACAAAGAGAAAACTGGAGGATTTTGGAAGCTCTCAGGATATGCTTTTAATGTCTGCTAACCCCACAGCTACTTCACTGTGTCTGCTTTGAAAAATGTTCTACTTTTTGTACAAAACTGTTGTCGTATTTTAAGAGATGGCATTCTGATTTTAAAACTGCATGGTAGTTTGCCTGAATTGCAGAACTTCAGGTTCTTATATTGTTGAAATCTTAGAAGAAAATATTTAACACATGGAACATAAGAAAAAAAAAAAAGTTTGTTACACAAATTAGTGATATAATGATCAGAGCATCTGGTTTCATATTTTACTAATCTCTACAAGAAATGCAGTTTGGCTAACCCCTAATCAAAATCAATTATTTTGATAACAAGTTATAACTTACATAGCCTGAAATGCTTCATACATATTCCTCCTACAAAACTTGCAGTTTAAATACTACCTGTTCCTTGTACTCTAGTTTAAAGATCTCCTCTATGCACAGAAGACTCCCTGAGCTTTTAATACACTCTTCTCTGTACAAACTACACAAATAGCAGTAAAATCTGAGAAGCTCCTCAGCATTGCTTATAAGCAAATCTCTATGTATTTGTACAGATGTACATATAAAAAAAATATTCTGGATGTTTAGTTTCTAGTAGGGAGGCATTCATTATTCCATGAATTTCAGATTTGGACACGTACTTTTTTTATTAAATGAATGGCAAAAAAGGGAGTTCCACTCAACAGAGATATAAAGACTAATCAGTTTCTTTTTTTGTATGACTTCCATTTCAAGGTCTTCCCTCCTTCAATTAGTCTCCATGAGTTGATTGTTTAACGCATAACTAATCTTGAACTCTTTTGTCTCTTGCTAATGGAAAATTTAAAGTTAATTTTGTTGAAGTCATTGTGCTTATGTTGCACATTTGTCAAATGGTGGCATTTTCAAAATCCGTATAGCAGCTGTTCTGCTTCTCCTCAGAAGCACATTGAAGTCAATTTCATTTATTAATATGCATACCTCTACCCTTTTTGCTGAAAATAAAAAAAAGCTCTCCATCAACAAATAATTTTTCCCTCATGTTGCTAGGAGTTTTGTTCCAACGTGGTGTGTTTAATAGGTTAAAATATTAGGTTGGAAGATCTTAGGTTGAATAGTCTGAGCTGCTGCCAAAAAGGGATAGAAAGCCAGCAACAAAGGATTACTTATCTTATAAAAAGAGTCTTTGTAGAGATCTGTAATATATTTATTTGCTACAGTGATGATATTTTAACCAAGTAAAATCATACACATATCATAAATTATTCAAAGTAAACCTAAGCCTCATCTCCAAGCCTTTTGGAGGTACACGATCAAATTCAACATTAAACATTAAACATAAATTCCTTTTTTTACAAGTTTTACATTTTTACAAGGGATTTTTTTTTTTTAATTTTATTTTTTTTTTTAATAATGCCCTGGTGAGACTATCTCATTCAGAATAGAATTGTAAATTTTGCATTTGCATTTAATTGTAAATTAAATCACCTGGAGTTGTAAAAAGAAATAAACAAGTAGAGGTGAAACTAACACTGTGTAGACTTTCAGGTCCTCTTCACAAAATCATCTACGGACAAAGAATCCTACTCTAGAACACACATGTAGAGCGCTGACCCCCATGCAGAGCGATAATGTAGCTGCTAAGATAGCAACAAAGAAATAAAAGAAATGCAGGTTTACATTAATTTTACAAGGAAAATGTGTGGAGTTTTGGTTGTTTTTTTCTTTGTTCTATTTTTTTCTTCTCTCTTTTTTTTTTTTTTTAAATTCTCAGCTGTGCACTATCCAAGTCCCTTCAAGCCTGCGAGAATCACTTGAGTCCTTTGCACAGTTGTTTTTTGTATGCACAGATGCCTTGGGCTTGTTTTGCTGGATGAAGTGGGGATGGAATCTGCCCTGTGCCTGCCTTGTTTTGTGCCTCAAGACACAACAGAGCATCATATGCCAGCAGGAATATGGAAGAGATTCAATCCTATTTACTCAAGTTTACCCGCAGATTTATTTAAATGGTCTGAGCATTGAGCTTTTGAATTCCCAATCCATAATCTTGAATATATTATGGCAAGCAGATCATTTCATCAACTATAATGAACTATATTAAGTGAGTTTCCTCTCAGTTGAATAATGACAGCATTAAATTTTTACAGCTCTCACTTTAATATTACTTGCTATGCTATTTTTTTAACAATTACTAATGAATCATATTAAGGTTAGCTCAAGTATTACAGGACTTAGCATAGAACAAAAGAGCTTTTATCCTCATTTGGAGAAAGAAAAATAAATATAGGTATCTATGCATATATAATTGATGAAATGAAACAGCTTGAATGTATACTGCACTAATAAGAATTGGGAATTAATATTTGAACTTTAAAAGTGGACAAGGAATTTCCTGAAAGGGAGATAACACAGACCTGTGATGAAAGAGGAACTACTGAGCTGGAGAAAGGCAATTAGGAACTTCATTAAGTATGGGTTTTAGAACTGATGTTATTTAAATGTTCTCATCAATGACCTTGGGAAACCAAGTATGAGTATACTAATGCAATATAACAGTGCTGTATATTCCTGTTTTATCAGGTCATGGCTCAGTTCCAGCTACAACATGAAAAGGCCATATGGAATTATTTTCATTCCATGATAAGATGCTGCTGCCAAAGCTATTTGGCTTTCAGCCCACTCTCTGCCACTGTTCTTCCCAAGTCACCTCACTTGTGGAAAGGAAACAGGACACAGACTTCACAGTTTCTTTTTGAGAGGCTGAAGAATATTTGGGGGAAGTTGCGATCTCTTTCCTATCATCCTTTTTTCCCAAGGGGCTCTCAGTATACTCACTGTGACATTACCAGACATGCACTGCATGAACAAAGTTCAGGTACTGTGAGAATCCTTCTTTGTTTTTTTTTTTTTTTTGGCTCAAAGCTTGCTTCCTGAGGTTTTTCTTGTGATAAGACTCTGAGTGACTTGTCAAGGAGGCAGCTGATGGATGCTAACTGTGTGACAATCGATATCGCTTTGGGAACATTTGCAAGCCCCTTCCCCCAAAGCTGCTTGCTCTGTAGAAGAGCGGAAGAGAGTGCTCAGCAGTGTTCACTGGCGGAAGATCTGGCCTGTGGCCAAACCGCTCCAGCTTGGTATGGGAGGCTGGGGGATGATACCATTGTATCCTGCGAAGGCAAGATGCAAGTTGGTGCCTCCCTGCTTCCTCTTATCTGCTGGCAAGGCCAGAAAGATAAGAACAAAGGAGGTTCCTGCTGAGATCCCAGAGCCAGAAGCTGCCACCGCAAGGAGAACTGACTCAACCACCTTGGGTTTGAGCTGTCACTCAAAGGAGAGCTGACTCGACCACTTTGGATTTGAGCTGTCACTCCAAAGACAGCTGACTCAACCACTTTGAAGCATTGAAAAAGGGCCATCATCACCATGGCTGTCGTCGTCCTTCCTCGTCGTCGTTGTCAACAGAACAACTCTGCCTGATGACCCACCACTACTGAAGATAAAAGACCAAACTACGAACCACGCTGGATCCATGGTGGTGACTATCTCCTTCTTGCTGCCTATAAAGACTCCTTGCTTCTTCTTTTCTATCTTTTCTATCGCCCTCCTTCCCTTCCTCATTACCCTAATTCATAATAGTGTCCATCTTCCCCTTCCCCATTTCCCTGATTAAGATTTGTAATAAACTGGTTGGACCAACATTTGAACCGTTGCTTCTTAATCTCACGCTGGGTATACAGATAATAAAAGAACCTCCTCTCCCTCCTATAAATTGGAGCGAGACAGGTACTCAGACATACCTGGTCACATATCAGACAGACGCTGAGTTGAGGAATGGAAGGATACAAATATGTTATGTAAAAGTGAAAAGAAACATGACTGTCCAGACTTGTGACAGGTTAGGAGAATACATTAATTCCAAAACAAAGAATGGTGAAGAATGCTACAGACTGAAACAACTCACTTACCAAAAGTTACTCAAGATATCAAATAAAGTTTTGGGGAAACAAACTATGAATTATCCAGATATTCTACTCTATTTTATTAGTGTATGAGTAATCTTAGATCAATACAACTTCTATACAATTCAATACAACTGTCTTTCTGTTAACACTTATTTTAGCACAACGTAATATATACAACTGAAATTTCACCTGAAACAACTTTTCTTTTTAGTCAGCCAGCATTCTATGTGCATAGTCTAAAAAAGTTTTCCTCCTCTTATGAAAGTATGAATTTAAAAAAAAAAAAAAAAGGAACATGTGCAACATTTGGTCCATCTTCAATTATGTTTTAAGACGATGTAACTTGTGTGTGCTTCTGTCATATTTTGGCCTCACAGCGAATATAATAGTGCCATCCAAAGGGACCTAGGCAAGCTTGAGAAATAGGCCAATGAGAAAATAATGAGGTTCAACAATGCCAAGGGCAATGTGCTTGGGTCTGGGCAGTTGCATGTATGAGAACAGACTGTGAGAAGAACTCATTGAGAGCAGCCCTGCAGAGAAGGACTTGCAGGTTTTAGTGGACAGAAAGCTAGATGTGAGCCAGCAGTGTGCTCTTGCAGCGTGGAAGGCCAAGAGTATACTGGGCTGCATCAGAAAAGGTGTGGTCAGCAAGGAGGGCAAGGTGATTGTTCCCTTTTACTCTGTTCTTGCAAGGAGTACCGGGTACAGCACAACAGGGATGTGAAGCTGTTGAACTGGTTCCAGAAGATGGCCATGAGGAAGATCAAGAGGCTGGAGCACCTCTAGAATGAAGAAAGTTTGAGGCAGCTGGGCTTGTTTAGCTTGGTGAAGAGAAGGCTCTGCGGAGACCTCATCACAGTCTTCAAGAAAACAGGGTTTATAAAAAAGATGGAAGACAACTTTTTACATAATCTGATAGTTGTAGGACAAGAGGGAATTTTTTAAAGTAAAAGAGTGAGATTTAGGTTAGATGTTAAGTGGAAGTTTTTTACTCAGAGAGTGGGGAGGCACTGGAACATGCCTGGAGAAGTCGTGGGTGCCCCATCCCTGGAGGTATTCAAGGCTAGGTTTAGTCATCCTGGGCAGCCTGATTTGGTGAATGGCAACCCTGCCCTTGGCAGGGCATTGGAACTTTATGGATTGTCTTTAAGATCCTTTCAGACCCAAGCCATTCTGTGGTTTCTAAGACTGATTTTGCACTAGTCATTCTACTTTGTTTTTATTCTAAATTTTTTACCCAATGATTACATGCTATGCTACACACTTCTTACATAAAAAGGTAGTAAGTAACTTCCTATTCTACTCTGTCCACAGCATTTAGAGATTCGTGATTTCACTAATGTCTTTCAGTTCTGCCATTTGATTATTTTCTATTCTATTTTGAGGATTACTCCTTTTCCTCACATGGAATTTAGTCTCAGCATTCATGTTAGCCATCCTATATTTTTTCTAGTTCCACTACAGCCTTTTAAAAACTAAGCTGAAACTGCAGCCAATATTTAAGATAGTGGCATATAATTGATTTGTTCAAATCACAACAGTATTTTCTGCTTTTTTTTCTTTGGGTCTCCATCTCCAAACAATAAAGACCAGTGTTTTGTTCTCCCTCTTTCCTACTCCTGTGTGCTGGAACTGGCAATTTCAGGAAAATGTACAGTGCTTCCTGGATCTCTTTCCTCAGTAACTGCAAATTAAAGCTTGTGATTGTATATGTATCAATATACAACTTCTCACGTGCATTTTGCCACACCAAAATTTGTCTCCCAGTCCCATTGTCTGATTTTTAGTGTTTATATACAATACTTGATCCTGAATAGCTTTTGTAGTGCCAAAAGAATATAGAAACATACAAATTAGAGAAAAAACTTCAACAAATGTATGCAAGTCCAGAATGAAAACGTGTTTGACTAAAGATATCTACATGTCAATAGAGAAGATATGTTTAAGGGAAGATGCTTAAATATCAACTCTATCGATGTCATTGCAGGTTCATTTAATGTATTCCTGACAATGTATTACAGCAAATGTCAGAGTTAGTTCACAGGAAAATTCTCTAGTTTCAAAGAAACCCAAAAACAATATAAATATTGAGAAGAATCTAATCTTCATTCAGCTGAAGCTGCTGAAGGCGGAGAACGTTCAAGCCAGAGAGATTTTGATAACAGAGGAATATCATCAAATGACAGAAAGATGTTTCCCACTGTCCTTCATACTGTATGTTTTTTCTCATAATTTCCCTATTCCAAGAAATGCTGCATATACAAAGAAAAAACTCTGAGTAGACATTGTTCTGTGTTAGACAGTGCATGTCACATTCATCTCACTGTCAAATGAGGAAGACACCTGAAGGGCCTGAAATAAAAAGTATAATTAACAAAATAAAATCCTTTCTTTAAGGATAGAAACTTAAAGGGATTTAGAGATTTCTTTACATCGTAATAACTGATTGAAATGAAAATTAAAAAAACACTCAAATAGTTTAAAATGAGAAGAGATCAATTAAAATTAGTTGTTTATTTAGCTTACACAAAAGTAAGCAACTTAGCAACCAATAGATTTGTACTCTTTCTATTGGTCATGAGATACAAATGTTGTTTCATTCAGATCTTTTCCTAAGACTCATTAATATCAGAGGACCTACAAAAATATACGTATAGCAGATATACTTTGCTAGGTTGTAGATCAATCATAGGTAAGTACTGTTGCGTATTTATGAATTTTGAAAGATAAAATTAGAAGTAGCCAGCCACAATTCTAACAAAATTAGAACTGTCCTCTAATAATTTATGCATATGGTTAGTCTGGTACTGGGGTGTTTTATTCTTTGAATGTATGGATTTAGTCTATTGCCAAGCAGGACAGGGACACAGAGATCGCAAAAAGAAAAAAAAAAAAAAGAGAGAAAAATCAAAATATCTTTTCCACAGCTCATTATCAAAAAGCAGTTAAGAAAAAATCCTATGAAAGTACAAATTTGATAATAATAATAATTAAGAAAAAAAACCCCAAAACATAAAGGCTACTGCATTTTTTTCTGGTTTTGTTTTCTTTTTCCCTTTTTTCCCCCTTTTTTTCCTTCTTTCTTTCTTTTTCTTCCTCTTTTTCTTTCATTTTTTCTTTTTAATAAGAAGAAGTGGTGATGAGCTGTAGATTTTGTAATAAATGAGGAATTGGACGTATGCTTATTAATCTCCATTTATGCTTATGGCACTCAGAAAGGCTTATATTCAATACTGCAATGCTTATATTTCAGTCTATCTGTATTTATGCTTTGTTCTCACTGTTGAAATGAACAATGTACAGCGTTTATATCCATTTATATACATTCACAACATGGGTACAAGTGTGCTGATATAGCTAAGCAAGGATTTATATGCCCTTACTCATACCTGAGCAGTCCGAGTCTTCTGCTCTTCAATCTATATGGAAATGAAAGGGCCAGGGTAGCTGTCACTTCCTCTCAGCCCAAGCATCTGAAGTTAGAACTGTGAGGGAGAAAGACAAATTGGTAGATTATGGGAGCATACGTTGGTACTTTTCATAGAGAAACAACAGTTATCCTTAATTGTCCTCCCATTTTTTTTATTTTTATTTCTTTTTTATTTGGAATAATTACCTCTGGATGTAGTCACATTGGGGAATATTCACCAAACCTGTTGGGTAGTCCAGCCTTTATCTGCTGTTCTCAAAAAAAAATGAACAGAAAAAATGTTGCATGTGGTGAAAAATAGGCATACGTTCATTCTGTTTATTGTGTCTTCAGAAGCAGGCCTTGTTGATGGGCTTAACTGTGAAAGATGCTGGATCAAATTACAAAGCTGTGGGTAATGATAAAGAAAAATAATGACATTTAAGAATTAGGAAAACCTGAAGCAGACATAGGAAGTGTGGTATCAGTTTTAATACCAAGGACAGAGAGTTTCAGCCAAGCACCTGAGAAGTGATGGGTGTCTCAGTGCAAGAGAGCGCCTCACAGTCTGTCTAACAAAGTAGTCCAACAATTGAAGGCAGCTTATACCAAGCTGATACATATCAGTCCACTTTCTGGTGATGAACACTCCCAGAGAAGTCTGGTTCATATGCATTCACTAGTAACATCAGAGAGCATGAGCTGAAGGATGTCATCTACTCTCAAACAAATTAATGAGTGATTTCTTTCACCACAATTCAAGCAGGCTATCAAATCAGACAAAAACAAACAAACAAAAAAGTAATGGGCCCAAGGTATTTCAGGGATGAAATCCCTTTGACACCAGAGAAGAGCCACGTTAAACCGTTTTTACCAATGAAGGAAACTGGAATCACAAAACTTATAGAGAGTGATCTCCAGGTAACTGAGAATTATCCATCATGACCTTTACATCCCATTATCAGTCTACACCATTAGATAGCTAATCTACATCCTTTTGGAACTGCCTAAATTCCCTAATTGCATTGTTTGTAAGCACATGGAAATCACAGCATACCATAACACACAAGCTAAACAGATGGAAAATATAAGCAATAGTAGGGAGATGCTTGAGCTGCTAAACAATCTCATGGTAAGTGGCATATAAGTAGAATACTTGGAGAGGCTTTTACTTTAGTCCACATTAATTTTCTAAAGTATATACTACTTAACTGTGCTCCTCCACAGCCATCTTTCTAGCCAGCACAAGTTATCATACATCGCAATTTTTAAGGCCTTAGTCCTGAAAAAAGCCACCTTTTCTGACTGTCATGCAGGAGGCCACTGTTTCTAGCTGGCATCACTTCTCATATTTCATCACTTTCAATAGCTACAAGGAAAAAGTAAGTGAGGGTATCCAGGTGTGTATGAATACTTTAAAAATTCTATTTATTTTAAATCTTTTGTCCCTGGGAAATATTCATGAGACAAGTATCTCCTTTGAATATTCATTCAGATGAAAGAAAATTTGCAAATTTAGATCTTCAACTTAGCCATTTGAGCCAAGATGCTTCCCATAATTATGCTGCATATGCACATTTATTCATAATATTATCCTCCTTTCCTGCTACCCTGTGTATTCCCAGCTAAGAACTGATGTCGTCTACAACAGGCAATATTCTGACTCTCGCCTATAAAAAATGAAAGCTTCAGTATCCAACAGCTTAATATTAATGAATGTTATTTATGAAGCTAATAAAAAAAAGGTAACAATTCAAGAAATACAAAAAGAGTAATTAGTGTCAGTTCTTTTTGCGGAGGATCATAAGCTGTTCTGCTTTTAAGTAGTGTAGCTTTCAGTAAAATAGGAGAGTCAATTGAGTCTCCAAAAGCATCAGCACTTTTCAAGGCCTTATTGTTACAGAGGAGGTTGGCGGAGCTGGAAGAGCTTTGTGTACTGGCAGAGGGGCAATCTATTTTTGATGTGTGTAAGGGAAGAATCTTTCTTAAAATTCACAGCCTAATGTCTTACTCCTAGCAATAGCAGTTGAATGGAAACAAACTTCCTGAGAATCTCATTACTTCAAAGTGTGGCATATCTGTGTATCTTACCACCAATTAACATCCAAATTAAAATGTTTGTTCTGTAAATATAATTGATTGTTTCTAAGATGGCTTCATTGTGAATTCTAAAACATATCCTAATCCAATATAAAACAATTTGACTTGTCAGGAATATTCTCTTCTATGCAAGAGAGAGTACTTCTTGGAATAGTTTTTCTAGTACATTTTCCTTCAATATTCGTAGACAAATTTAGCAGAATTAAACTCACTGAAAAAGGCACATCAGAATAGTAGAACAAGTAAAGAGAATGAATGCTGTGAGAGGACTTAACTGAATTGCATTGAATTAAGAACTTTCTTACCCCTATGGCCCTTAAACTCAACCCTTCAATTTAACAGTGACATGTCCAAGCCTGAATCCCTAAAAACTCCAGTAAACATCTGGAGAAGAAATTCAAGACTACTGATACACTTCAAACCAATTCAGATAGTCCTGTCAGTCTGCAGCTGTAGAATTCTATCGCCATGAAAGGCTAGTTGAAATAGTTGAAAATTTATGACTTGTACTCATTACTATCTGATATGAGCAGAAAACTGAGCTTGCTACCGAGTGAGTTGGGGTTTCTCAGGAAAAACACATAGTAGACTCTCTCTCAGATAAGAAAATGCAAACAAAACAGGTTCTCTCTAGACCACTTGCAGCACAACCTAAAGCACAGCTGCTGAAGTCAGGATAGCGGTTTTAAACTGCAGCAATAGAGGGCTCTGTCATCTTGAGAAAATGAACAAATGTGGGCTAAGCTTAGCAGGATCCAAAAGCCTTCTCATGCTAAAGAACAATACCATCAGCATCTTTGACAGGCAGAATATGCGCATTCCACAGAGGTTATAGCAACTTATGTCAGACATAATTTTGGAAGGAAAATGCAATGAAGAATGTCATTTTTCCAACACAGCAAGCACCACAGGCATGTTTGCAGCACACTGGATGTGCAAATCCTCCAGTTTTCTTTGATCTACAACTGATTTTTAATGATGTGAGTGGCTGAGATCACATATGCATAGGGTCTTTCTGTCTCTGCTATTGCAAACTACAGCTTTTAGCTATATCTGTGAAGCTAGGAAGTCAGATATATCAATATTAAAGTGGATTGGCAGCCAGATTCATCTACAAATGCAATTTATATTGGATGTGAACAGAAGGTTAATGCTGTTGCCTATATAGAATATAACCTGTCTGCACCTCTGTGAATCCAAAAACTAACCTTCACTTCAGTTAGCTGCAAGCACTGATTATTATTCTTAGTTTTTCAAACGCTTTCTAGGACCTCTTATATAAGTTAGGTGGGGATTTTTTGACATAGGTGGTTTACTTTCTACAGTATTCTCAGGAAAATGTTTGCAAGTGGAAAAACAAATGTGCAACTACTAGTAAAATAACTGATAAAGAGCAAGATGCACATGTGGTCTGCACTAGGTGAACTATTGCCACGTTCTGCTGGGAGAACTGTAACAATGCTACACGTACAGAATGGTGCCATTGAGAAAATCCAGAGATTTTTGTCAGTGAATCTTACACTGCATTCTATGAGATAAAGAGCATGGGAAAAAACTCAGAAGTCATTGAAGCAAAAATGGTAAAACATTCTTTCCTAAATTCAGAATTGCATTTGCTTTGTAGTAATAAGAGGGGAAGTGGTCAGAGCCATGGTTTTTCAGATGAAGGTGAAGATAGCACTTCTCCAGCTGACTGCTGGTCTTAACAGGAAATGTTTGAATACCGAACCATGCAGAAAGTGTGCAAATGTCCGTATTGTCTGAGGTGTCAAAGCTTCAGTAGATCTTCAGAAATGTAAATGAGATTTTAATTTGTGCAGCTGGGTTCAGACACAGACCTCATCACATCCCAAATTACAGTGAAAATTATACCAAAATTATCATGTCCTTCTGTGAACTGCATTGACCTTTTTAATGAATACAGACATGCATAGATAGGCAAGCTTGGCCAACTGCAGATCTACACTGTAAGGATTTTGCATTTCCTCAATCGTATTTGAAGGCATACTTATGATCAAACGTTTTCTTATCTTGTTTGTTATTAGTCTTCTATTAACATTATCTTTCTTCATGTGAGGTGTGGAGAAGGAAGAGCAAGCTGAGTATCGGGCTTCAGAAAAGAAAGAGAGCTCTTCCAAGTAAGAGAGAGACCAAAGCTATTGTCATGGCAACAAGAATTCAGTGCATATGCTTCTCTTGCCTAAACTCTAGCAGAATGGTAAAAATAATCTATTTATAAATTGGAAATGCAGTATTTCTAGTTAAAGATTGAATCTCTAAGTGACACTCTAATTTACGTAAGTTCCAAAGGAAAGACCAAGAGAAACAGATTTGTGTATTAATTAAAGATTTGGTAATGATCAAGAAGGTAGAACAACGTACAGGTACTACATAAAATAAAAAATTTAAAATATTTTCATTTTTTTAAAAAGATCTTAACAACATTTTATGTTGAGGAAAGAAAAAAAAAACAAAAACAAAACAAAAAAAAAAAACCATGATTTCCTAGTAGTACCTCCTAATGAAATAAATTTCCTAAAATTAAATGACAAACAAGAAAAATAGCTGAACACTATAGAATAAAAAATATATGCACTGGAAAAAGTCACTGCAATTGCTCTGCTAAGCAATGTAATAAGCACATAACTTTGAACTGCAGACTTCCATGATTTTGTTTGGTTGGTGGCTTGAGTGGGTGAGTGGGTTTGTGTTCTCCTTTTTGCTTTAAAAAGGAATTACACGCATTTGGAAAGGTTTCTGGAAGAGCACGGATTCGCTGATCCTATGCTATAATGCACCAATTTTTGCAGAATAAGTTAAACATTCAAAGCATTATGTAGTAAATAATTAACACATTAAATACTCAGGAAGTATGAGAAAGTACAAAACTGTTCATTTAAAAACTGTGATTTTGAGTCACGTGTTTCTTTGCTGATGGAAGCTACAAACAGTCCTGTTTGGGTTTAAAGCAAATTATTTTTTTTTCCCCATTTTAACTTGACTTAGTCTTGCTAAACTTCGATTCTGACTGTGCAAAGTGTAATTATTGCCTAGTAGCAAATAATATCAGCAAGTTGTTGGGGGAGACCAGCAATCTGCTTTCCAGAGTTGAGTGGCACCTGCCTGCCTGGCACAGCTGCTCGTAGTCACTATTACTTAAGTATGGGGACCCAGTTCCCTCCTCACGTGCTCTGTAGCTCAACACTGTTGGCTGTACTTACCTCCACACCTGGGAAAACATCATGTATATGAGCAAATGTGTTGGACTTCTCTCCTGGAGGAAAATTAACTCACAAATAGCAGTGTGAATCTGCATCCTTACTAGCTTTTCAGCAACTGATTCTCCCAAGAGCATTTCTCTTATGCTGCCAGACAACATGCTCTTCCAACAGGAAGCCTGGTGTCTCAGTGTAAATCAAAGCTTTAGCATTATGCAGGTGGTAGTCAGAGTTTACTATTTTGGGTGATGATCAGCAAAATGCTCCCAGGTTTTCATTAAATCAAGTACTAAATGAAAAACCGTGATTCTGTTCAGCTGCAAGAGTGAGGCTGTTCACGGACAAAAGGAAATGATTTGAGCAGCTTTCAATAACAGCCCAGGCTTGAGTGATAGGAAAAATAGAGGGATAGCCTATTTTGTAGCATTGATCTTACAGTCTTTACTCCAATAAATCATTATATCAATCTCCAAAATCAATTGATATTGCCTTTTGGCTTTGTATCCTTTTATCTCTCTCTCATTTGTATTTTTTCCCTTTGAATATATATTCTTTTGGCCACGTGACCTCTCTGTCCAGGCTATTAGATCACTGATGTAAGGTGATATTCCAGTAAATACAGTTAATCCCCAGAAGACTAATCTATGAGCACTGGTAGTTGTGTATACATGTGTAAGAATGCCAAGCAGTGAATGCTTCAGTGCACCTAGAGTAGATATTTCTCCGACTCATTCTGTAGAAGACTTATTTGTTTTCCCTGCAGACTGAGTGCAGAGAATGAGGAGAGAAATCAGCATCTGGTGATGAAAATCTTTCTTTCCACAGTAGTCTATATGATTGCTATCATGGTGTTTCCTCCTATATGAATTTACTAATGCTTTCCCCATTTTACTGCATGCCAAACTGCACACAAATACATCTAATCCCAACCCAACTTCTGCTTTTTGCACTGGTTTCCTTTAAGATAGAGAGAACATCCAAGGTCTCATATCTAATTTTCAACATTCCTAATGACTTGGAACAAATATCTAAATAAGTAGAATGGTAGTAACAAACATAGAATTTTAATCATGATGACGCATTCAAAGGCTGGATGCAGGCTAAATCAAGAATGAACAATAAATTTGTGTAAAAATTTCATCTGCAAGATGTATGCGACATTGCCTTTTTAATATAATTGTATTTCTCAATCCTGTATTTAAAATAAAGTCCTACACCCATCAAAAAATCTTCACTGAAATAAGTCTTTTTCATCACCGTGGAAGTAATGAAAGATGGTTACTTCTATTCACAGCTGATGTTTAGAATAATTTCATTCCTCCTTCTGTCCATTACGGCAAGCCATCTTTCAAGGTCAACCTGAGGAACATCATGTTATTCCAAGAACAACTTATTCTGTCTTTTTTTTTTAATTCGTAGGCGCAATGGCTTTAGAAAATTTCCTCAGCTGGAACCTCGGATTAAATATTGTGGTTGTTTTTCCTGTCTCCTTTAAAAATCTAATGAAGAAATCTGTAAATTCTTGAGACATATGCTCTGTGTGTTATTTTGTTTGCATGGGTCAGAACAGTTGTAGGATTTACCTTTTTCAAGCAAGGTTTCTTTTCGGAGTGGATAAACAAATTCAGTTTTATTTTCTTCAAAGGGTTTCTCCATTGTCTTGTCAGAAATTACCATCGCATTTTCCCTGCTCAAACTGAAATGAACATCAGTTTGAGTTGGCAGGATTTCTCCATTGTCCAAAAGATGGAAATCCACTTGTGCTTTCCAAGACCTCAAACAAGAGTTTTATAGCGTTGCCTGCTGATGCTCAGCTATGGGAAATGCTGCAAGTCAGGTTGTCTCTGACTCTTGTGCAACCAGGTGCTATACTCATATTTCTAGTTTTAGCCAACAAGTCACGATGCCAGTCATTTCTGTCACCTACTAATGTTACTGAAGACTGGATGTTTCCTAAGATAACATGCCTTTATTCATTATTATCTTTGTTTCTAATTGCTAAACTTCAAACTTCTTACACTATTCATTGTCACAAGGCTGAATCTCAGACACATTAATAAAAAATGTTGTGAGACGATCTTGGAACATGGCTACCCAGTCCTATTTTCTGTAATAGTTTTCCACTGTCAGATTTCCTTTATCCTCCTGATAAATTTTTGTTTGGTTTTACTAAAGTTCTGAAAACAGCAGAAAGTTCAACAGTTTGAAGTAATGATACAATCCTAAAATCTTTCTCCTCTTGATGTCAACAGTAGAGCCACGCATCAAATAATTTTTCTCTCTCCCATGGAATCTAAGCATTCTCTCCCTAACCTGGAATCAGTTAATTTGTGTTAATGTGATAATTCATGGACTCAAACAACTGCACTTCTAAGATGGATATTTGCCTATTGATTTGCCAGTACCATAAATTTACATAGTTATTTATCGGCCTTAAAATGTTTTATGTCTTGAGTGCTGGCCTACTATCCTATATACATTTCTGATTAGTGAAATAATCATATTTCTTTTAATTACTAGAACATATGCAAAATATTCCTCTTTCAGAGAAATCCAGATTTTCTCTGCATCAAATTTATTGCTGCTTCCTGAAGAGTGATGGTTTAAAAAGGGCTGACATCAAAATCGTTACAAAATTTCAAATTTGCTAGTCCCAAAGATTAGACCAAAGATGTCTGCAGAAACTGGAGAATTCCATTAATGTAGCACTAGTGGTCAAACAATAAAGAAAATATCCAAATACTCAGTTCATTCAATGAGATTTGAGCTTTTCTTTAGTATGGACTTTGGCTTTGCAAAAATTCTGTGTATCCAAACATACATCCTGTATGAAAGATCATAGAATCAAAGAATCATAAAATTAGCAAGATTGGAAAAGATCTACAAGTCCAACCATCCATCTATCACCAATAGTTCTCTAAACCATGTTCTTCAACAGAATGTCTAAACATCGCTTGAGATGGTGTCTCCACACCTGGGCAGCCCATTGCAGCACCTGACCACTCTTTTGGAAAAGCAGTATTTCCAAATGTCCAGCCTGAATCTCCCCTGGCACAGCTTGAGGCCATTCCCTCTAGTTCTACCACCAGCTACACAAAAGAAGAGGCTGACCCCCAGCTCACTACAACCTCCCTCCAAGTAGGTAGAGAGAGCAATAAGGTCTCCCCTGAGCCTCCTCCAGTCTGAACAAACCCAACTTCCTCAGCCGCTTTTCATAAGGCCTGTGCTCCAGACCCCTCACCAGTTTTGTTGTTCTTTATTTTTTAAATAAATTCCAGTGCTGATGTTAGAAAATCAAAATCATTCAAGCGTAGGCTGCCTGATACTTTGGTCAGGAATCCTTGTGGTTTAGTCTATATGTAGAATCTAAATAAAAGACACCACAGTAATGTTTTGAACAGTTTTAACCCCAAAAGGGAGAGAGTCAGAGAGACAAAGGCTGACCAAGTGGCCAGATAAAATGCTACCAAGCACTGTACTCCAGGTGCAGCCTCACAAGTGCTGAGTACAGAGGTACAATTACTTCCCTGCTCCTGCTAGCAATGCTATTTCTGATACGAGCTAGAATGAAGAATGTTGTTATTGGTAAATGATCATGTCAGCAGGCACCATAACATTCTCACTCTGGCTACTAGAGTGCAACTTAGTGTTTTATATCTAAATGCTCTAGAAGTTCTGAATATCTGACACACATGAAAGACAAGAGAAATCACTTTTTATTGTCAGAGATCTGGAATTGCCATGAAAACATTTTTCCTTTGTCCTTTGTATTTGTTTCCATTTGCCAGTACCTACTTTTAAAGCCAAGTGTAGAATGCAAACTTGATCTGTACAAAATCACCATTTATCAGTGCTATTTGAGAAAAATCCTCTGAATCTCAGTGTCCGCTTTGCGTCAAGTCAAGTGACATCGAATTGGTGATTGTCGTCTTTTTTAGAGGAATTATACACTCTAGCTTCACTATCCATACTTCCACATCTGCCATCACACCCCTGCCATCACCTTTCCAACCCAGTCACTCTGTGACCTGCTTATCAAAAATGCTACCTGTCACCATGGTCACAAGGCTTTGGGAACCTAATGATTTAAGCAGTACCGATGTGAAACTGGGCATGTCCAAAAAGCCTTGTACATCCGGTAAAATTTGACCATAGTTTGCAGTAAATATGTGAACTGGACTTTCATTGACCTTACATTGTGGAATGCTAGAAATCTTGACAGAGATGACAGGATGTTCCCAGATAAAGTGGATAACTGGACAAAATAGACATGTGGGTGATAGAGGTAATGCTTGTTCAGTAAGATCTCATTGCTACTGTTTTTCCCCCCTTTTCCTACTGATATATATACTTAGGTTGTAGCTCTTTAGCATTGACACTTACAACAGTCTCAAGTTAGACAAGTGAACAGTAGCTATTATTTTATCTTGGATGTAGAAGTTTGCTCTGTATTACTTGGTTGGGAGTACTTATTCTTTTTTCCCATTCCATCATTAAGAAAGAAATCCACAGAAGCTTTTTCGTCTACATTAGCTTTGACATGGTTCACTGCTTTGTACTTCATACATTATAAATAAAAATGCCACAATGTGGTAACTACTTGTCAAACCCCAAAACAAAACAAACAAATGATGGAGATTTATTTCTGATCAGAGATTCATTTCTGATCCGGATCTGCTGCTAAATTCTCCCCAAAACACTTGTTTCTCATTTCAGTCACTCTTCGTTTATTTTGTCAGGGAAATAACTAATGGAGTGAAGCAACACACTTATCCACGCCTCAGGAAAGGGGATTATGATGTTATGATGTGGAACACCCATAACAAAAATCATAAAACCATGACAATATGGCATCTTTCCTTGTTCTAATTACACAATTATTAACTATAATAAAACCCATCTCAACACAATTATTATCTTGGCTCATACTTCAGTGGCCCAATTTTTGTTCAATTTTCACATCTTTTTGAAAATTCATTACTCATTTTGTCTGAGACTAATTAAGTGAATAGGTTGTGAATCTCTGTGCAAAAATCATTTAATGAAGCTTGTTTTACAGTTACATTTGAACTTTTGCTGATTCTTTCTTATAGTCAATTGCCAAATCAGCAGTGTTCATTTAGTAAGGTAAAAGTAAAAGCAATGGAACTAGTTTTGGAAATACAAAAACAGTTTTCATGTGTGTGACTTCTATTATGCTGATATTATTCTGCTCATTAGTGATCATGCTCTATTCTGAACTGACACATTTGTAACAGCTGAATACAATTTTTTGACTTTTCCTTTCAGATTCATTTTGAGGGATTAGCAGGTGATCCAAGACAGCCAGCATGGTTTTACCAAGGGAAGGTCATATCTGACCAATTTGGTGGCCTTCTATGGTGGAGTGATGACATTGGTGGACAAAGGGAAGGCAATCAATGTCATCTACCTGGAATTGTGCACAGCCTTTGACATGGTCCCCAACCACATCCTTATCACTAAATTGAAGAGATATGGATTTGAGGGGTGAACTGTTCAGTGAATAAGGAATTGGTTGGAAGGCCATAGATAGGGAGTTGTGGTGAATGGCATTATGTCCAGGTGGAGGCTGGTGATGAGTGTTGTCTCCAAGGGGTCTTGGGACCTGTGCTCTTCAGCATCTTTGATTGATGATGGAATTCAGTGCACCCTCAGCAAGTCTGTCTGCCAGTGACATCAAGTTGAATGGTGTGGTTGACATGCTAGAAGGAAGGGATGCCATTCAGAAGGACCTCAGCAAACTTGAAAGGTGGGCCTTGGTGAATCTAATGAGGTTCAACACAGCAAAGTGCAAGAGTTTGCGCTTGGGTCAGAGTAATCCCAGATATGTATACAGACTGGGAGAATTCCTTGAGAATAGCCCTGCAGACAGGGACTTGGGGCTCCTGGTGGGTGAATCACTGAACACGAGCAGTACTGTGCTCTTTCTGCCCAGAAGGCCAATGGTATCCTGGGCTCCATCAGAAGAGGGGTGGTCAGCAGGGACAGGGAGGTGATTGTCCCTCTCTACTCTGCCCTCGTGAGCACCCAAATGGAGTACTGTGTCCAGGTTTGGAGTGCCCAAGGAAAGATGTGGAGCTGCTGGAGAAGGTCCAGAGGGCTGGAGCACCTCCACTACAGATACAGGCTGAGGTAGCTAGGCTTCTTCAGCCTGGAGAAGACTGCAAGGAGACCTCATTGCAGCCTTCCAGTATTTAAAAGGGGATAATAAAGAGGAGGGGAATCAACTTTTTACAAGAGCAGACAGTGATAGGACAAGGGGGAATAAGCTCAAGGAGAGAAGGTTTAGATTGGATGTCAGGGGAAGTTATTTACTGAGAGAGTAGTGAGGTGCTGGAACAGGCTGCCCAGAGAGGTTACGTATGCTCTGTCCCTGGAGGTGTTCAAGGCCAGGTTGAATGGGGCACTGGCAACCTGGTCTAGTACCAGATCTGGAGGTTGGTGGTCCTGCTGTGGCAGGGGGTTGGAACTTGATGATCCTTGGGATCCCTTCCAACCCAAGCCATTCTATGGTTCTATGAATTCATTTTAGTTTGAAACAGAATTTTGTTCAAAATAATTCAAACAATGTAGAACAAAGACGATATTCCACTTCATATTCATGGATATTAAACAAGAAATTCAGAGAGCAAGGATTATCCTACTGTATTTTATTTCCATTAGGCATTTGAAAATACAAAAACAAAACAAAAAGAAAAAAAAACCCTTATATTTGTCTTTTACAGGGAAGTGATAGCTATTTGCTAAGCAGAGAAATGGATACATTGTGAAGTATCTGAGAAACAGCCTTAAACAGATTGAGAGCTTGTGGGTAAAAATCAAGGACTGAACCAATAAAGAACATATGATGTCTATGGTCTACTACAGACCACCTGATTAAGGGGAGGTTGTGGATAAAATCTCTTTACTTCAAATACGACAAGCTGTGGTTGCGTTTTCTTACCCTGATGAAGGATTTCAGCCTCCAGGATGTCTGCTGTGAAAGCAACACAATGGGTTCCAGGAGACTTCTGGAGTTCGTTCAGGACGACTTTCTGGTTCAAGTATTGGACAGAACAATCAGAGGTGAAGTGTTACTGAACCTGGTGCTCAGAGAGCAGAGGAGATCATTAAAGAGGCTAAGAGTGGAGGCAGTCTGGGCCGGGATGATTATGAACAGATCCTTCTGGAAAAGATGTAAAGGCACATGCAAGATGAGGAGGTGATCTGAGACAGCAAACATGGCTTCACTTAGAGCTGATTATGCCTGACCATTTGGGTGGAGTGACAGCATGGGTGGACAAAAAAAGGGCAACTGGACTTGTGCAAGGTTTTCGTCATGGTCAAGCACCACATTCTTGTCTTTAAATTGGAGAGAGAAGGATTTGAGAAAGAACTGAGACAGAATTGCATGCATGGTCACAGCCAAATGGTTGTGGTCAACAGTTCTATGTCCAGGTGGATTCATAAGTCCACTGAGGGACAGATGATCTTTAACATCTTTATCAATGACATAGAAAGCGGAATCGACTGCATCCTCAGCAAGTTTGCTGATGATACCAAGCTGAGTGGTGCAGTTGACACAACAGAAAGGAATCTAAAGGACAGTGTCATGGTTCTATGTTTTTTGTTTGTTTGTTTGTTTTTTGTTTTTG
>NW_024962258.1:697112-873278 GCF_019238085.1 Lagopus leucura
TCGCCCCTGTCACGGACATAGATTGATCTGGTCAAATCCGTGACAGACAGCCTTGAGAAATCAGCCCATGGGAAACTAATGAGGTTCGATAAGGCCAAGGGCAAGGAACTGCACCTCAGGGCAATCTCAGACGCTTACGGACTTGAGGAGAAGAACTCCTCAAGAACAGCTCTGCAGAAAAGACTTGAGTCAGCAGCAATGTGTCCTTGCTGCTCAGAAAGCCAGCAGTACCCTGGGCTGCATTGAAAGAGGGGTGGAGCAATATTATTATCTTTTAAATTATTTTTTGTTCATTTTCACAACTATGCCTTTTGGCCACCATGCCAAATCAAGCCAAATAAGTCACGAAGGAATTTTCTCAAAGATAATGGACTTGAGAAAATTTCCTTCCTTCTTAAGTCTTCATGAGATTTGTGAATGACTGCTGTAAATTTACAGTATTACTGATGGCATTTAACCAGAACTGGCCTTTAACTGGCATCAGTATTAATGATTGCATTTAACTGGTATTTATCTGGAACTGCTTATTTTCTTTTAATGATATTTTCCTGCTGAAATCATTGAGGTTCCTTTCTGCTAGAAAACTCAAAATAGTTCAAAACTTTAATATCATCTATCTTCTAGAAAGCTTTCCATTCCAGCACAATCAGACTGATGATCCTCTCTGTTTATGTGTCAGACTTGATTATTTTATGGTTGTTTCTCAATTTTGCTCTAACAGAATCAGGTCCTGCTTACAGGTCATTTATTTTTCCTAAAAAATTTCCAGTTGTTTTCAAAAGAGCTTACCTATGTTCTGTATTGTAGAAGAAGATGTCAGGTTCCAACAGTTTCAGATATTTTGCCTATAATAATATAACCCCTACTGTAAAAATTCATTCTCAATACATGATTGCTTGCTTTATGCAGTTCTACAAGACGGTTGATGTGTAGAAAAATGTATGGAGCATCTTAATGACCAATCATTGATTAACAGACAAAGTCTTATCCCAGATGACTGACTACCATTGTCATGAACTTGGAAAAATCCGTGAACAGTTTACACATAGATAAGAGAACGATTATTATTATTATTATAATTTTTTAAATGGGAGTAAATCAGGACTAATTTAAGACAAACACAACCTAGTAATTGTCTGGTCACAGGGCTATGAAATGCATTTTATGTATTTTCTTCCCAAAGGAATCGAACACTTTAGCATTTCAGTTTACATTGTATATCAGACTACTGGTTTTTTTTGTTGTTGTTGTTGTTTTTTGTTTTGTTTTTAATGTCATAAGAAAACAGGGTGCTATCAAAAACAACAGAACATTCAAACGCTTCCTGAGAGACAGCCATATGAAGTGACGTTTTGCCATATTATACATGAATACCCAGATGAAGTGCATAGAGCTGCAGGAGCAGGGCCTGAGCTAGAATGTCTGTAAAGCTGCAGCATTCTTATCTCTATAGCATGCACAACATTTTCAGTTTGAGTCTCACTGTGGGCACACAGGACAGAAGTCCAAGTTCTAATATGTCCTTCCTGAAGGACGGGGAAGGCACAGTGTCCTGGCATTAAGCGACTTGAGCTTTATGCTAACACACCCTACACCCAGAAGGGAAGCTGCAGGATGATCACAGACAACAGTCCCTGCACACAGCATATTTGTTGGTGATGTGCTCTCCCCAAACAGTAAAGGCTACATGTGAGACCGCTCCTGAGCACGATCCTCTTTGCTCTACTAGAGCAAAGTATCCAAGTGTCCACATCGCTACAGACATGTAGAGAAATGTGGAATCCGCTGTTTCAAAATGTCATGTACCCATGTATACGTGAAATACAGAAAAGTGTATTTCAGAAAGATCTTACCTCTAACTGGAATACATTGTCTAGATGGTCATTATAGTATCAGTCGATTTTAGGGCAGGATGACATAAAAAGGTGATGTGGTACTTCATATTGGATCTAAACCCATCATTGCTACTGCAAACAGACATTTTATACTTTTATTCTGTATCCAGAAATATAAGCTTTAAAATGTTGGGGACTTATGCGATACCCTTGCATGTATACTTTTACATTTATAGCTAAAATATCCAGTCCAGCTGGACGTAACTCATTAGTTATAAGCACTGAGAAATTTATACTAGCTGTCTTTGCAACTTGTTATTCTCTGGCTCCAACACTTTGGGAAGCAAATCTGCAGAACACCTATGCCTGCTCAACTTGCAATATGTAATTACAGTATATTAGCATTATAATAATTTGCTTAAAAGAATTCAGTCTAATATAACAGTTGAACTGTTAATTTCACTGTATTTTCTAATGGAGTATTTATTTACAAGAACAGCTTTCATTCCATTACTCTCAAATGCTGTAAGTAGTAATAAAATTTATTCAAATTAAACAAAAAATCAGTAATTTTACACTTTATTTTAAATCAGTGCAAGGTTTCTTTTTTGAAGAAAGACATAACCATCACTTTCCTATCTCTTGTAGTAACATGTTTAGATTTCTGAATTTAGTCTCAGCATCTTTCATCAGCAGTGCATCTCAGTACATAAAATCCTAATTCTCAAATGCTATTGATGTATGAAACTCCTTACAGTATGATTACGTTTTGTTTTTGAACTAGTTATTGCTAAGTCATTAAGAACACTGCACACATCTCACAATAACATTATCTTTTATTAGAGATCATATTTTACATATCCCCATAAGATATAAAACCTTCAAAGAGAAAATATCAAAAACCTTCAATTTAAATCAGTTTGTTTCAGACAACATGAGTAAGTAAAAACAAAGACATTTAAGAGGAACGTAAAAAAAAAAATCAGCACAGGTATTACTAGTATGGAAAGTAATTACAAGATTTAAATCTTTTTATTTTTGTTTATTCAGCATTGTCTTTAAAACCATCCTGGATGAAAGAAAGGATGTTTCGTTTTCTTAACCAGTAGTTTTACAACCAGCAGCTACAAAACAGAAAAAAACACAAGCTGAAAGGTGAATATGCAGGGAAAAAAACTTCACTGGAATCTCATAGCAAAAAATGTAGTGTAAGGTGATACTATGAACTGTTGGAAAAAAGAAATTAATAGTCACATTCTGAACCAATTAACATAAAATTTATTTTCAGACTTCAGAGTTTTGACTTAGTTACAGATTTCGGGAATGTCTGAATTCCAGACTGAAGGCTGTTCTGTTGCTACACAAAAAGCAATGCAAAATAAGAGAACAATGACTACATCTCCTGGTTAAGAAAGACACAGGCATCATGATTGTACAGCTGATGACGAAAGGTACAAAGCTATTTGATCTTTTGGAAGCAATTCCAATGGTAAAATACTTCAAAACATTATTGCATCAAAATTTTACCCTTCTGCTTCACAAAACTTGAAATATTTTGAAAGCTCTCTTGCACAGAACAAACAAAAGTCTCTGAAGCATTTTAATTCTAACGATGCAATAAAATAAACATTATGAGAACCTTCTGCTGGCAAGTCTACCGAGCTCTGACTTCCAACAACAACAGAAGTATTTTCAATTACTATAGCTCAGAAAAACTTACAGTACACGTTTATTGCATGAAAACATCAATTTCAGGGATCTGTCTGATTCTTTCATTTGTGGTTAGTGGTTCTTATATTTTTGACATAACTTGCACCACATCCTGCTAAGTACATCCACTAACTACAGAATATACAGCAGATTGAATCAAATAGGGCAAGTCTATGCAACCCTGATGGAGACCCAACCCATGACAATGCACAACATTTTCTTTTAAGATAGCCTGTAGCTACAAGATATCATCTAATAAATCGTGGATCATAATGATGGTATTAAACACAGTAGGTATTATTAGAGTTAGAAAATAGCACACCTTTTTACCAGTTACAATGATTTTCCATGCAATAGTATTGAAGATAAGCAATGAAGTTTGAAAGGCATAAACAAGATGGAAAAGGTAAGAAGATATACGAAGATTAGTAAATGGGATAACACTCAAGTGTGTGTTTATGTGTGTTAACTGTAAACAGTAGCTCTACTTAGGGAATATTTCGCACACTTGAATGGCTTCAGCACTAAATATGAATTAGTTAATATGTGGAAATAAAGCTAAAAGTAAGACTCCATTCTTCAGTAAGGTGAACATGTGAACACTGGCGATGTAACTGAGGTTACAAGCTTGAAAAATTATGCTTAAAATATAGGCACATGATTCTGAATGCACAGGTCACAGAGTCTGCGACAAGCAAGCACACGTTTTGATGGGTTTGCAAACTATGTCTTGCTTACTATCAACTTTCTGCGTCGAACTGCAATTTCCTTGAAAGCAGCTGAATTTAGATTTTACAGTGATTTTTGTCTGTTTCATATTATGACATCATATTAATACATTCAAATAGTTGCTCGGAATAAGATAGTACAAACTTGGTGCAGGAGGACGTAGATCAGAGTGTGGCCAGCATTGTCAAACAGGAGATACACAGCTTAAGTATTATATAAACTACTTTTCCCCAAAAAGCATTAACATAGACACAAAAATTTTAACAAGACATATCAAAAAATAAGGCACATTTATCTTGATATGGTAATCTTGAAATAGAAAACTCACTTCAGAGAACATTGATATCTAAATGAGTTTTATAAAAAATCTTGTAATCATGATAAGCATGGACATTTCTCATCATGTATAATGGAATAATTGCACATATCCCAGTGTGTCAAGTAACAAAAAGGGAATTTTATTAAATGATTCCATTGCAAAATTATTTCGTAGGTTCATGTTTTCCTATTTACATAATTCAGGTGAATGGCAGATGTATTAAAATCTACCACCACTTGTCACAAGTACTGCAGGCTTTCATTTTACCACAATTAAAGATCCCCTTTTCGTTGAGTAAATTGAAATTAATTGTGGAATAATTTGACATTATTGTCATTGATATAAATGATTGCAGATTTTTGGAAATCAGCTAGTAACAAGTACATTTTATTGTGTTTTCTTTCAAAGTTGAATCAGGGCTTTCTACACTGAATTATTTATACATAAATTTATCAGCAATCCGCAAAGAAAGCTGCTTAAAACCCAATCCCCTTCTTATGAAAATTAAAACACCAGAAACATAATTAGCATTTGACCTGAGATTTAATCTGTTGAGAGGTTAACATCCTTATAAATTTCTTCACTTGTTGCACTAATGTGTTAACTTATACTGATGTTGGTATTTTATGGAGAAAAAAAACAAACAAACAACAAAAAAAAAGGTTGCTTGCAACATGGCTTTTCACTGTGTTGGTAAAAAAAAAAAAATAATTAGACAATGCATGTTTTTCTCACAGTATCCAGAAGCTGGAATAACAATAATGTGCTTCTTATTGCACGCAAAATTTTGAGGAGATACTTGCAGATTCCTCTTCTCTATCTGAGTATTACATCCAGACTTCATCTTAGTCGAATCCGGAATGTATTTATCTCCATAGAACTCATATTTATTTCACTTATATTTCTGGCATCTGGAGGTGAATGCATCAAAGATAAAGATGCAGGTGTAAGACTTTCCACATGGAATTTGTTAAAGAGTTTATGCACCTTTACCTGCAGAAAAAGAATAAATAAATTAGAAAATACATTAAGTACCTTAAACTTTACTTCAATTTTATCTCCAAAATGCCAGGCAAATACCTTCACAATTATCAGCGCAACAATTCTTGCACCAAAATTACTGACTATTTCTATAACACCCCAAACTCTATACACTTGATTCAAGCTTTTCAGGTAGAGTTTGCTTGCCATATTTCAAAGCAAGTAAGGTAAACCAGAATATTTAAAACATGATCAGAAATACTTGGATTAAAATTCTCCTTGTATCTAAAAAGAAAAAATATATATATCAATTTTTCAACAAATAAATCTGTTTCAAGATTTGCTGTAAAAAATTTTAGAGATTCTAGAAATTATTATCCAGCCTACTGCTCATGGTATCATTTACAACAAAGATGCATGATGTACACATGATTGCATTTGCAAAACATTCAGATATTTGTATGCTTTAATAAGGAAGTTTTCAAAGTACCAGTCACATGACTTGTAGATAAGTTTAAAAAAACTATTCAAAAGAAAACACTTCAGAATTTTTAAAATAACTCTCTTTGGTAAAGTTGCTCATACTGTACCATTCAAAAAGTGTTTGAGAAATACTGCTGTTATATCAAAACTGCACTTGCAGGAAGTTAGTAAGACTAAATTTGATCTAAAAGTTAACTTGCAGATGCTTACATGGTAATTTCCATGCAGCAGCAGCACCACATCCTTATTAAATGGCAAGTATATTTCAAGATAAAGTTAGCTATAATTCTGTATTTCTCGAGAAATATCGATTTACACTTCAACAATAATTTACTTTTTTACTGTTATTGCAGTACTTGCAAGGTAAAACATCCATAGAATATCAGCATACCTTTCCCTGAGTGGTGGAACAGAGCAGACCCACATCTTTGTTCGAAAACCTACAGTCAAATCCCTTCCTGTGAAGAATCAGAGCAGCTTCATCAGACGGCTCAGTATCTGTCTGCAAACAAACCAGAAGTTACTCAGAAAGTTGCAGAGCCAACAAGACATTTTAAGACCTTGTAAGATTGTCATTACCTTAAAATGAGGGAACCACTCATACCTTAAATAACGTTCAGCCTGAACTGAACACGTTTCTTTTATTGTCTATAAGATTAAACATAAAAATGACTAAATAGCATAGTGATTTTACATACACAGATACTATCAAATGTGAATTTAAGTGGTGAACAAAAAAATTCAGAGCTCAATAAATTCACATGCACAAGAAGACTCAGAATTTAAGTGTATCTATCATAGTTTTACTAATGGGCTTCCCAGGAAAATTATATGGCAAAAACAGAAGAAATCAGAAAGCACATTACAATATGTAAAAGTAATTACAATAGGTAGCTTTAAATACTGTAACTATGCTGTAGCAAATTTTCCTTTTGCAAATCTGCCCCATAAAATCTCACATGGCTTAGAAGTTGTGTGAAACCACACACTAGCATACAAATATTAAACAATTACAGATAAGACATGTGGTGCTCTTGAGCCTCAACAGGCATCACAGAGTAATCCAAAATCTCAAATTTCTGATTTGGGATAAATTTCTAAAATCATTTAGGACGAACAGTCACATAAATACTTGAAGTCAGAATCTTGTTTTGACACGTATTTTTCAGCAAACAGTCATATCCCAGAGAACGGAAAGCTTCCCAGATTGAGATACTTTTCGTAAATACAGTAAGGCATAACAAAAATATGAACTGTACAGTAAGAGTAACAAATGAAATTCTACTTCTCATTATTGATGCATATGCAGGCACACTATCTTCACAGCACCCACAAGTGGCCTGCGACGAGTTTTCCTACATGCCACAGGCCGTTTGTTGTATCACTATACTTACCTGTCATTTATTTTCTATCACATGATTTATTTCGTTGTATTTCCTATTTTAGTTCTCCAGCCCTTCATTTTATTAAATATTTAATAAAGTGGTGTAAGTTTTTTTGTTCGTTATTTAAAACCTTGTTTAACTTGAACTGGGCACTGACATTTTTTCCCAGTAATCTCTCTCATAGTCACATTCATTTTTGTTACTTAAATAAGATCTATTGCCTTGGAGAAGCCTAAGTCAACAAGCATTAGCCATTTTGTGAAGCTTTATCTCTCTGAGGTGCAACAAATAAGCAGTATCAATAGATTAGGTGTTCAGATCCATATGAAGTTTCTTCTGATAGTGTAGATCTTGGAACAATATCTTTAACAAGTTTCTTTGAAATACAGCATGATATAACTTCACAGTACTACAAATTCAGTTTTAAATGTAATTCAGATAATAAAATGGTAAATTCAGGTTTTTTTTAAAGCAAGTTCTCCCTTTAGAACAACAAAAATGTACCTAACAGTACGTGGACCTGAAATATGATAATATGCAGCAAGATGTTAACGTGTAAAAATGCTGCATAGTTTACAAAACCAAAGCACATCTCAGTTTGAGAAGATTTTCATGAATAACACAGCTTTTAACCACCTAAAATCATACTGTTAATTAATGAAAGATATCCATGGTAAAATGATTTAAACAGGTTTAGTACGCCTACTTAATATCTATGGTGGCTGAAAAAGTTCTTACATTGTTTATTGAAACAGCAGCTCCATTCCAAGATTAAATTAATAATAGTGATGCATCAAGATTATTTTCAGTTTCCAACTATGTAATACTTTGTCAGCCACATGGAAAAGTGCTGCACTTAAAAGTAGATATTTTTATGCACACAAAATGTTACTGTCTAAACATCAGATTAGAGATGTATTAAAATTCATACTAAAAAAGCCTGACTTCTGATGGGGTTAACTGATGTTAAGAATGACAAGATAGTAAGAAAGTATCAAAACTTTATCTTCAGTAGAATCATCTTGTAGTCACCTGCATAACAAATACAGTGTAACTGACAGTATGAAAATTTCACTTCTTAAGTTTTTAAAATTAAATATTACCTTAATTAAGATTCAAAATGTTTAAAACATAAAGGTAATTAATGGTGCCTTTGGGAAGAGAGCTTTGATAACATAGTACTCATGATTTTACACTTTCTAGGACTTACTATGCACAGAGCATCCATAATCCATTACTAAAAGAGGTGTAAGACTGAGCAAGCTGCCACAGTTTTCACATATACTTTATCTATTCTTATATCAACTAAGGGAATGTATGAGCAAAAATGAACATAACTTACGTCACATATACCCTCTAAATATAGCTATGCTTCCTCTACAAATTTCTGAATGTCTAGAAAACATAAACATCCTTAATCTTGCACAACAAAAAGCATTTATATTTGGTATAAGGGGACAAATGCACTCAGTTTTTAAAATCTCAATGTCCTGTCCTGTAGGCAAAATCTTTGCCAAACAAGATATATGGTGTTAGGCTCCTGCATGATGGGATTACACTCAATGGCATTTTTCCCCCCACAGGGGAGGAGAGTTTAAAGCGAAGTAAGAATTTCCCTTTTTCTCATTTACGTTTTGCTGTATTTTCATGAATTCTAATCTCTACCTTAAATCTTAAATATATATATTAATTTAGTACCCTTTTATGTGAAATTGTTATAACACCATTTCTTGAAATTCTACTCCTTGTTTAACAATCAACACAACAAAGAAAAGGTGATGCGTATTAGTAAATGACTCTTAGTGGAAAGATATGGAGGTACTCCACGACACATCCTGACCCACTCCCAAGACAATATCAAGCTGACAGCCACTGCTTCTGTTTCATGTGGGCACGAGCAATACAGGGAAGGAGCAATGAGAGAATTAATCAAGAGCTACAGAAACATGGGAACAACGGTAAGGGACTCAGGAGCATTTGCTGTTTTTTCATCAGTCCTTTCAGTCAAAAGGAAAGAATGACCAGTACTCTTTAATAACCTTGTTAGTGACACAGATTACGGGACTGAATGCACCCAGAGCAAGTTTGCTGATGACACCAACCTAATTGGTGTGGTTGACGCAGCAGAAGGAAAAGATGTCATCCAAAGACATTTTGATATGAAAGATGGGCTCTTTTGCGCCTTAAAGATACCTTCCATACTCAGATGATTCTACGATTCTAGGATCTTTGAGGTTCCTTACAGCCAAGGCCATCCTATATTCTACGACATGATTTTTCTACACCACTTGGACAACCACAGATCTAAGATTCCAGATGGGATCTGTGTAAGGGGGCAAAAAGAGCTGTCACAAGTACCTGCCAAGCCACTTTCAAAAGCATACCAGCAGTCTCAGTAAGTGGGGATTTCCCAGAAGATTACAGGTTGCCAAAGTGATGTGCATCTACAGGAACGGCAGGAAGGAGAAATAGGGGATTAACTGGCCTGTCATTGTGATCTTGGAACCAGGGAAGGTCATGGAGCAGACCATCTAAAGTGCTGTCATATGGCATGTGCAGGACAACCAGCTGAACAAAGCCAAACAGCACGAGCTTACGAAAGGCAGGTCCTGCCTGACCAATCTCCTTCCAAGAGAAGATGATCTGCTTAGTGGACGAGGGAAAAGTTGTGGGTGTAGCTTACATGGACCTTAGCAAAGCATTTGATACACAGCTTTCTCCTGGAGAGACTGGATGCAGATGCTCCGTCTGCTGGGTAAAGAACAGGCTGGATGGCCAGGCCCAAAGGGTTGTTGTGAATGGAGTTAAATCTGGCTGGCAGCGTGTCACAAGTGCCATTCCTAAGGACTCAGTATTGGCACCGGCTTTGTTTAATACCTTCATCAACCATCCTGTCATTGTTGGGGAGTGGGTGAATCCCCAGCGAGTTTGCCAGTGACACCAAGTTGGGTGGCAGTGTTCACCTGTTTGAGGGTAGAAAGGCTCTACAGAAGGATCTGGACAGGCTGAGGTTAATGAACTGCATCCAATTTTACGGCATTCTACAAGGCTAACCATTGTGTGCAGCAACTGGCTGTCAAACTTTGCCCGGGTGATAAGGAACAGGACTCAATGAAATGGCCTAAGCTTGCATCATGGAAGGTTTTGACTGGATATCAGGATGAATTTCTTCCCACAAAAAGTGCTTAGGTGCTGCAAGAGGCTGCCCAGAGAAGTGGTGGAGTTGCCATTCTTGGAGGTGTTCAAGAAACATGTGGATCCGGCCCTGAGGGACGTGCTTTAGCAGTGGACTTGTGATGTTAGGTGGATAATTGGGTTTGATGATGGCATGGGCCTTTTCCAACGTCAATGATTTTATGAACACTTTTTGCAAATTTTTTTGTAAAACGTTCAAAAAAAAAAAAAAAAAGGAAAGAATCACCTACCCACGATCAAGAAAACTGCTTATACATTATCCTACTGCCACTTCTCATTAGGACTTAGGAAGTTCTAGTTAATACACCTCACACTGAGAATCCTACACAGATGGCATTTCTTCACTGCTTTTAAGAAAGCAAGCGTTAGTTGAAGATGCTTTAGAAATATCTCCTTCTGCATGATGTCATATGGCATGGAATACCCCTCTGGCCAGTTTAAGTCAGCTTTCCTGATTCTGTCTCCTCCCAGCCCTTTGTTAGTATGAGCTGAGAAACTGGAATGATCTTGGCTCTGTACAACACTGCTTAGCAATAATTATAAACATCAGTGTGCTATCAACATTGTTTTTCTCCTGGAACCAAACCTTATACCAGACACTCTGGTAGAAGTGTCTCTGGTAGAAGAACACAATTCTGTCCCAGCTGAAATTCAGACACTGCCTGGGTTTTCTTTTTAAAACATACCAGAGAACAGTTTCACAAGAAGCCTGGATGGTAGGTAGATATTAGTATAATTAAAAAAGGTCTTGTACTGAAGTCTAAGAATAGTGTAAGAATTTATTCCAGTGGGTGTTAAGATGTGGTAGACTTTCATCAGGTCCACCAAACAGAATCAGGCTTTTTTAAAAGCAAAAACTAGTATACTCAGAGCAAGGTTTACTGAACTGAAATTTAATTCTTAATATGGAAGAGGCTGAAGTATTTGATCTAAGAAACCTTTCTTTGCTCAAACTGTGATCAAATCTATGAAAATACATGCTCTCCAGAGATAGAATAAAGTACTGTGCATTTTAGTACATTGTGAAATAGTAGTTCTTCTATTTCACAATCCTTCATGACCACTGTGTAATCACAGTTCTTGCAGAATTAACAAAAACAAATCATTACAATGTAGTAATAATATATAGAATGTATCAAATACATTATATAATGTATGAAATACATGTATAATACATACAATGTATGAAATTCATAAGCTACTTTCCTAAAGTAAAGCGCTTGATTGGACTATATTAATAAGACTGCTGATTAAAAAGCTGCTTGATCTTACCTTTGATTGGACTGTCCTCAGATTAACTATATTCATATCGCAAGGCATAGATGACATGAGTGGAGAAAAAGTATTCAGCATCTCTGGGACACCTGAATCTGCATTTGTTGTCATTGGAATTACAGGATGATTTAAGAAAGAAGACGTCATATGGCTAAGAAGTGAGGGAAAACTGACTGATGCCTTCTCTTCATTCTGTAAAACATAAGAGAAAACAGTTATAGAATCAAGTTACTATACCAACGTCTGAACTTCTAAACCCATTTGCCTTACTAATGATTCCACTAATTTAAGAGGAACTCTTACTCTACAGAATGTCCATTCAATGACTTTTGGAAACTTCTGATCACCTGCAAGTTGTATTTAGTGGTAGTAGGAGATCCTTCTCATTTACAGATCATTACCATGTCTTTTAAAAGAGTAATCAGATATCTCCTTTTATACCATTATGCAGCTTCTCATGTTAGCAAATTGCTCTCAGTTATTCAATATTTACCTGAATACTGAAACCAAAATGCTCTTTTGCAGACTTCCTTTCCTCTATTTCTTATTTTTTCACACTGTGTTCAGATTCACTTGAATCCTATCTCTCACTTTATTTTTATATCTAATATCTTAAAACTGTTTTCTGGAGGAACTTGCAATCTTTGTCTTGATCTATAATGCAGCTTACTTTCAGTGGTTTTATTTCAACACTATGCCAGCAGGAACTGAAGGGAATCCTTCCCCGGCTTTTACTGAACAGTTCTTTGAGTGCTTTTTACACGGCTGCAGAAACTGTATCACAAACCCTGAAATGAATAAGTCCTCATATTCACACCAGCTACTTAAAGCTTTATAAGAATCTGAAAAAGAAACCTAAAAAGTCAATTTCATTCAGTCAAGGGAACACATGAAAACTTATTCTTGCTCTCACTTTTCTTTGTATTCTTCATCACATAAAATCCCTACTTCTTAAAACAGGTGACTTTTAGTGAAGACTTTGCAAAAAGTTTACAGCCTCTTAATCTTTGCCATTTTAAATTTGCATTTTAAGATAGGCTGAAACCATTAAATTAAAAAATAAACAGGAATGCTTAAAGCGAACGAGATTATCTATCAGTTCATAATGGACAACCATAATAGTAATTCCTATTCTGGAGTGTGCATACATATTAATTTTTTACCTTTGCAGAAGCATTAAATACATCTGACAGTGTAGCAACAGAAAAAATGCCAGAGCTGACTTGATGCAAGTTGATAATTTCTGTTTTGTTGGTGGTTCTTTTCATAGCAATGACTAACACCAATTTGCTTGTTTGGTAGCTACTAAGCATTGAGGTTAATCTTTTTATGGATGTATGATGGTCCCCAAAATTACATTCCATAAATTGAAAAAGTTAATAGTTGTAAAGGAGTTCTCCCATGTGCATCATTGCGTTTATCTTCATCTGCTATTTTACTGCATGCTTTGAAGTCCTTCTGTGATTCTACAGGTACCTTCATTTTGTAAATTATTTTATACAGTTCAGCATCACTGGCAATTTTTTTTTTAATGTTATTTTCCACTTTTTCGATTAAAATATGAGCAGACTTGCTCAAAATACAATTAAACCTAACAGAAGCCTTCTGTTCAAGTGACTGAATGAACTCCTAAGCCCACAAAAAAATATAAACATACATGTTTTTTTCAAGTTAAAGAGCACTGTTTGACCTCAAAACAAATGCTGGCTGTTTACTTTTTTCCCCATGCATGTGCTGAAGTCAGTTACAACACTTTATCATCAGTTTTCTTACTATTCTTCAATCATCTTTTTTTTTTTTTTTTTTTTTTTCTGTAAAAGAACCTGCTTAGATGTGTCAGGCAACTTTAAAAGTAGCATCCTTAAATATCATAAAAATGCCACGTGAATTAGTCAAATAATAAATTCGTCCTAATTCCAGCCGCAATACTGGAGGGCAGGAGAAGACAAAAGCACTGTCCAGCAATCACAGTTGTTTGAGATTAGTTTTTCGTATGCATTTTTTGACTTTAGGCTTGCATACTCCAAAGCATTTCACAACACAGACTTTGCCAGAACTCAAGTTCTTCCATTTCTTCCCCTGGTTTTGACCACTGCCAAACATACACTATAAACACATCAAAGTAAGAGCTGTACGCCCGTTTTTTTCCCCATGTTTTATCTATATGCAAATTTTCACTGTAAGACATCCCACATAGTTGGAGAAGAGCCACAATTCATTACCGAAACAGTACCTGATAACTCATTCAATCAACTAGTACTTTATGAATGGAACTACCGTGCTGAGGTCATCTGACATGTACAGAAGTGAGAATTTACAGAATGCTTCTGTTCCATGTATAGAAAAATATATATCAGACAAGTGTGACATCCGTGAGTTAAAACCTCTCCTAAATCTTCTAAATGTGGAAAATAGGGAAATAACAGGAGACAAATTTGTGTATTGGTTGACATGAGATTAATAAAGGGCTCACTGTATAAATATCTGGTGAATTCTGAGACATGTCTAGGAAAGGTTGGCCCTCATGAGGGCTGAGAGGTCTAGATATACTGGAGCATTGGACAGTTACTGGTGGCACGAACTTCCACAGAAGTTAAATGCCTGTTGCTGCACCTGGGATAGAGCAATGTGAGATAAAAGCACTCATGGGAGACAAGTGACTTGAGAGCAGCTCAGCAGGAAAGGTCCTGGGGGTGCTGCTAACAGCAGCTCAGCATAAGCAGCAGTGTGCCCTGGCAGTCAGAAAGGAAATACCACATAATGGATTAAACACAGCACAGCCAGCTGGGCAAAAGAAGAGATTCTCCATTGTGCTTAGTGATGCTGCAGCCTCACCTTTAATTCTGTGCCGGGCTGCAAAATATGAAAAGTACAAAAATGGTTCTTGAAAGTATCCAGAGGAGCAAAGTTGGTACAGGGCTGGCAGGCATCCCCTGTGAGGAAAGGCTGAGGACACTGGGCTGTCTAGCCTGGAGAAGAGGAGGCCAAGTGGTGATTTCACTGTTCTTGGCAGCTTTCTGAGGAGGGGAAGCAGAGGAAGGAGATGGGCTTTGCTCCTGGAAGCTTACAGCAGGACATGCAGGAATGGCACAAAGCAGAGCACAAAGAAGGGTCAGACTGAGAACTGAAACAATTTCTTTATCATGAGGGTGATCAACCTCTGGACCACTCTTCCAAGAGAGGTAGCAGATGTCCCATACCTATCAGTGATAAGGAGGCATTTGCACAATGCCCTTGATAACATGGTTTTAACTAACTTCTGATAGAGCAAATTCTCAGCTACACTATTTTTCAATATAGCTATGCATTTTTGCCAGAAATGAACACGAGCCTGTTCGGCAAGGATCAATGAATGTCAACAGACGCCATTATTTCCACATGGAGGAATTCAATGACCCACCTTTGCTTCACACACACTTCCATGTCAGACACCACACTGCCAGACTTCCTCTGCTGCCATCTGTCACATAGCAACAATATAACAAAACATTGGTGGTCAGGTTTAACTTTTACTGCCATACCACCAACATCTGCCTCTGACATCGTGGGCAAACATAATAAAACAGGAAGCATTACTTTCAGAGCAGCCCTTGTAAATTTTAAAAAAGAAGGTATTTTTTACTGTAAAGATGCAGTAAAATCAGTCTCAGTTGAGAAACCAGAAGAGATGAAAATAAAGACACTGAAAACTTTCAAGAAGAATATAAGCTGGAGAGAACCATTTACTGTCATGGACAAAGTAGTCAGGGAACTCTGATCAGAAACACAAAGAGTGGCTCTTAACCTCCTAGATTATTGAAGTAACTGAAGATTGCAGGAAAATGACCTTGAGGGACTCTGGCAAATGCAGAATCAGAGCTGAATCAATTTCACTCATCTTTGCTCCTGAAGTGTTTAGATGTTTTATCACAGTCAGAAACATTCAACTTGAGCATTATCAACATTCAAACTTTTAAAAGCTGCACTAAGATGGAGATTTTATGACGCATCTTGTGTTCCCGTATCTGGGACATCAATCTGCACCAACAGAACAGCTGCAGTCAACAGAATGGAGAGTGAAGCAAGTGTCAAAACCTGCCAAAGACTAAATAAAGGAAAGGGGTTTTATGAACATCACCAAGTTTGCTGTTACAAAAATTCCAGAAGGAACACCTCAAAGCCCAGTTCTCTCCCCTATAAGCATTACATCCACAAAAGGATTGGAATTGCCTTCCCTTCTTAATCAAATGATATAACATTTAAATAGGACTCTGTAGAAATACAAAGAAGGGAAGGCTTTTTTCCTGTAAACAGAGCAGATTTGTAAGAACAGTTACTCTGTATAAACATTCGCTGTGTGTGTAGTTTCCAGCAGTACTCTGCTGATGCCATGTCAGGTTGGACGTGAAGAAAAATCTCTGCTGAGAAAGAATGCTGAGGTATTGCAACAGTCTGACCAAAGAGCGGCAGTCACTGTCCCTGGAAGTTTTCAAGAAAGCAGATCTTGCACTAAGTGACATGGTCTAGAGCGGCCATAAGCATGGGTTGATGGCTGGACTAGATGATCTTACTGGCCTTTCCAATCTCACTGATTCTAGAAGATACTGTCCCACAGTCTCCATCTAATCAAAGTACTGTTCTCTCAGAACTGACATTGTTTCCTCAACTTCAGTGACAATGTTCAACAGTCAAAGTTTGGAACTGAGCTCCACTGGCAGCTTTGTAAACATTAGATATTGGCAAGATTCTGACAAATGCCACTGATACAGCTGGCTTAATTTCTTCTAATCAAACTAAATACTGCTTTTTAGAACTACCTTGTAGCACATTCACATACAATTATCTGATTGGAAACAATCGCTCTGAAATTTAACCCTGCAATGATTTTACAAAGATGTACACAAATCCTCATATTGGTTCTTTCTCTGTCATCAAAAGTAAGTTGAATAATTCTGAATTCTCAGATTCATGGGAAAAACAAAACAACAACAACTACTACTACAACAACATAACAATAAAGCAAAACAGACTCCAATATAACACTATGTTACAGTGTGCAACAAATTCTAAAGATGGCCTCATCTCTAGCATGCACCCTTATAGCAGACAAGAGCTATTCTATCAATAAAAGAAGAATGGAACACATTAAGAAAAGTCTCAAACACTTTTCTGTTAAGAGTTTGAATCGAGGAACTGGGGTCTTTAATTAGAGGGGAAAAAAACACTAATTAAACTCTTCAGAAATCACTTAGTAATTGAATGGAAGAATGAACAGAATAGAATACAGTAAAACTGAAACAGCTGATAATTGGACTTCAAACTGAGCTAAAAGAGAAACAATTAACTTTTCAAAAGGCAAGTAATCTTAAATTTCCTATGCAAAAAATTAAGGAAAGCAAGCCAGGGCAGACAGAATATCAAATCACAAATCTTGATTATTCAGTTTTCCTTTAGATACTTCTCTACGAAGAACAGCGCAAATGTGGAAAGATATTTCCACACAAATAAAACTCTAAAACTACACCAGCATCCAAACAATCTGACTGAGCTGCTGAAATGTGGATAGTGATGTGGATCTCAGTGCATTCCAATAAAATCTAGAAAGAAATAGAATTCTGTGCTTAATTCTTGCTTAATTTAGTAACATGTTTCAAGACTTTTTAAGGATCATGCTAGGTCTTTACCTGTGAGAATGGAATATTTTCACTATATTTACTTGGAGGGTACACTAAAAATACAAGCTGAAAGGGGTCCCTGAAGATTCATTATAAATGACACAAAAATTATGAGGGTCTGTCAGGTACCCATGAGGGTACTTTGTCCTCAGGAAATTTATTTTTCCAAGGCCATTAGAGTCAAACTTGCTGGTCTCTAAGACCACTCTTATCCTAGTTCAAAAGACTGCTGTGGTCCTGTTTTCCCACTCCAAGCAGAAGCAAGGCCTGTACCCTCAACAGGCACACACAAACACACCACTTACTTGGCTAGCCACACAAATGAAAACAGAGCCTTCAACAGAACCCACAGAGCACTCAAACATAAACAGAATAGACCTGACTTGATCCTACAGCTGATGAGGCCTAGAGTTCACTGGTGAAACATCATCACTGTATTAACTTAATATCCACTGATGCTCAATAGTGTGGACTTTAAGTCTGTCTGATATCCAGGCTTGAATCTTAGGCCTCTTAACCACTCACTATATCAGTCTTTATATCATTTCTGGTACAGGCTCCTTACACACCAGCTTCAAGTTTGCTAGCAGTTCACATGCACACACAGAATAAGGGCCTTCCGACTACCTGGCAGCTAGTACTGTTGTTTTTCTTCTCTTAGTCTCATGGTCTTTTTCTCCATCAGTTAACCAGTAGATCCCTTACTCATTCCTTAGACTGATCTGAAACTGTCCAACTGTTCTCATAGGCTCAGAGTAAATGATGCACTCGCACAGAAATAGGATTGTCTGTAGTAACCAAGCACGCGCCCTTTTATTCCCCTTTTCCATCTATTTCCTGTGAAGAACACAGTTCTTCCCCTCCCCAAATCCCTCAAGTCTGGCATACTTACAGGCAATCACCTCCTTAGTCTTAATAAAGTGATTTCTGCTGAATCATGCTATTGAAATTCACACTAGTAAGAAACTAAGTGACCTTCAGCGGTCTCAAGAGTAGCCAATTCAATGTTGCACATTACTCCCTAACTAGGTTCCTGGGGTTGCTGTCATTTTTTGCTGGTCCCTTGATCACTGTAAGGTCCTTGTGTTTAACTAATCTTTAGTCAGATGCCATAACGTCAATCACATTCTATAAACGGATTATTTGCCGAACAGCTACAAAAGAGCAAAAAAAAAAATTAACTAGCCACCATGACCAGAAGCATACTATAACACTTAGTGGTTGACAAGTATGAAGTCATCCATAACGTTGCACAAAAAGTATTATAACACACATTTTGAGCAATGAAAGAATTTTATACTTCATTCATAGCCTCTCCCTCCAATTTGATCTATTTTATATTACTCTTAATGTTTGTGTTTTCCAGTAATGGTGCAAGAGTAAGAAGAATTGACTTAATATCCAAAGAATTAATGCATGCCAGAGATGTGGAAGGGACACTGTGCAAGATACTGCTTCCAGTTGACTGGGATGAACTTCTGCTGTCCCAGAGGATGACAGAACACAAATCAGAAATTTTCTGGAGTTGTGCTATGATGAGGAAGTAGCTTGCCAAAGTGATCATGATGACAGAAGAATAATATAGATCAGTATGTACTATTTTTATCTCCAGTGAAGCTATCTGCACCAGAAATTTGCTGCTGATGGGAATTTCTTCATGTTGATAGAAACTACCTGTTCCACATGCAAACAGATCATACCATTAGGATTTATATTACTTGAGAATATAAGGAAAAGAAGCCTGACTTGCAGCATCTCTCTTTCCTTAACGAAGAACTCTGTTATAGCATAAGAACTTGCAGAGCAAATGACCTGGCCATCCTAGAACATGACATACAGCAAAGTTTAGATTTCAAATTGCACCAACTCAGAGTAGCCTTCAAAGAGACATACTTTCCTACTTTGGCCAGTTACATTGGCTAGGAATGGAGAAACGAAGCTTTAATACTAAACATACTATTGAAATAAAATACTATCTTTCTGAAAAGAATTGGCAGACTAGTATACACGAAAAGATAAATGAAACAACCCAAGAAAATAATATAATTCACTGCAGATGCGTTCATGCTGTCATAGTTTTACAATTTTTGTTACTGGTATTTCACATCATAAAATCAGGGAGTTAAAGAATTAATGCTCCAGTTCTGTGGATTGTCAATATTTCCAGGTAACTGGTTCTTAGAAGAGAACTACGTATCCTAGAAGACTTTTACTGTTTTGTTTCCGTTTTCCATTTAGAAGGAAAGATAAAACTGCATCATGAGACTGTCCCTCCTTTTACTGCTCACCTCTGTAATATGTGCTTCCTAGCTGTCATGCCTTCAGTGTCACAGTAAGGCCTTTGGTTTTGAACACTCTCTCTCATTTTATTTGATTTACCAGCTTCATTTCCAATTATATTGTATGATATCGTGTTATCTCGCATTCCACTGTCATACTTAGTAAACTAGTTTTCTCTATTAGCCACTGTTTTTATTTTTAGGCCCATCTCCTTACCTTTTCCCCTTTTTCCCTTCCTCCTCTCCCGTGGTGTAGGTCTGTGGGTCCCTCCGCTCCATTAGTTATGGAACTGGGACAAAGCGGCCCAAAACCATTCACAATTACACTTGCTAAACTATGCTAATGAATAGCAGTGTACAGTAAACAGCTACTACATGAAGTATGTACATGCATTACAGATAGTCACTTCATATAAGAGGCAAATACAACTCAATAATCAGACAAATGGTTATATAATCAGGCATATATTTTCAGAGAAAGTGGTACTGACCATAAGAAAAAAGAACAGCTGTATGTGATGGAGAAAAAAGGAGTTTGATTATATGACTGCCACATATTTGTGATTTTATGAACAGCCTGTAAAACTGTTTCTCTAAAAACCTTCCCCAAATCATAGCAGATTTTTGAGCTACTGGCTCTTTGCTTGAAACTACGCTATAAACCCACTTATAAAAGCTGAACAAGTCAAGCTAAGGTACAAAATACCAACATCAAGAAGAACATGTCTGCTTGGAATAGCATCTTTTTCTCCAACAATACAATTGATGAAATAAATATATTACTTCTTCATACAAATTACGTGCCATTCCCATTCTTATACTAATATAAAACATTGAGGCTTGGAAATAAAAAGGCACTAAGGTTTATTTTTAATGAATTTTATAATAAGTATAATATAAAGGCTATATTTTCAAAAATAAAGCAGCATTTAGTATTTTGACAGACCAGTACTAATAATTGTGCTCTGTTTCATTTTCAGATAACATAATGATCCCTTTAAAAACAAAATGCAATTGATTCTTCCTGAACGATCTGAGGAAAAGAGGAATGAATATGAGAAGAAAAAAGTCAGAAAGATGTGCAGAGCCAATCAATGCTTGCAAGGACAAAATGAACATAAGCAGAAAAAGTTACATCTAGGAGAAAGTGTATCTAGAATTTGTATCAAAGCATATTAATAACACCAACAGAGGGCTCAGAGACAAAGTTAGTAGTAAATCAGATGAATGTAATTGAAAGTGAAATGGGATTTGTCCAGCTCTTGCTATGTACACAGCTTACTTAATGTACAATACTATCAGTTAATACATTTTTTGTAGTATCCAAATTCAGGGCACAGGGCAAAATCACTTAAACTAACCTGAAGCCAATTGCATGGAGGTGGTATCAGCATGAATATCTATTACTGGTGAGATGAGCTAAAATTCAACAGACAACATCCAGGAAACACTAGGATTAGGCTACAGCAAATACATTAACGTGATGCACATTTATTTCAGTTCATCTTAAAGAATCTTCATATCCCACACTTCAATTGCATTCCTTCTCCCAAGTAGAGTTTCACAAAGAGCAGAAAGACTCCTACTCCTAAGAACTTTTTTTGAGAAGAGACAGAATTAAATTGGAAACCACTTTA
The DNA here is from genome assembly GCF_019238085.1 of Lagopus leucura. Taxonomy (NCBI): domain Eukaryota; kingdom Metazoa; phylum Chordata; class Aves; order Galliformes; family Phasianidae; genus Lagopus; species Lagopus leucura. The sequence continues at coordinate 718,595 of NW_024962258.1, forward strand.
GGAAAAGCCTGTACTGACATAGATGCCAAGTAATCAAAAATCTCTCCTTCCTCCCACTGTTCCTTAAGTAAATAACAAGACAGGTCTTGACAACAAAATTAAGGTCAGTGTATGAGTCACACAGTGCATCCCATCACATACATAAACTACACATAATTTCTCCGTAATCTCTTCTGACAGGGCTATTATTAAATGATTCTAACAACCACCTCCCGAGTAACAATGCAGTAAAAATGTATTTGTATATTTTAGAAAACATTGAGACAGGGGAGTACTCCCCCTTCCTTATTTCAACACATCTGAAAGTTACAAGAATCAGAAAACGTAACAGATGTTTGAAAATTTTCAAGAATCAGAAAGCTAAAATACTAATGAGGAATTCCAGATCTAACATCAGAAAGATGCAGTTCTGAGTTCAAACTGATGGTCAATCACAATTAACAACCCACTAAATATAAAATAACCCATGTTATTTTGCAGAGCAGTCTGTGTATGCATACACTAGTTTTCTTTTAGAGGAAAAGTATCAAAGAAGCTCCCTTACAAGTATGCAACCGGTGTGTTACAATGATTAGTCCTTTGAATCATTTTTAAGCCTCTTCTAATATAGAAGTAGATCTGTTTTGAGCAAGGTTTGGACAGTAAGACTTCTGGAGGTACCTATGAAAGTATTTTATGATTCTGTGGAAAATAGCTGAACTGCACACAGTGCAGATGCAAGCACCATGGCACTAATGGCACGCTCCTCCGGTAGTCCCCTAATGTACTTGATATATAAAAATTGTTTTCTGTGTGTCCAGTAATTGTATTTTACTTGCTTCACATTTCAATTTAATTATTTTAATTCAATAATTAATTTACTTAATATTATTACTCTGGGTACTAAAAAGTTTATTGAAGCAGCATAGATCTCTCTGCAGGTCTCTTCTTGCCAAGATGGTAACAACTACTGCTGTCAAAGCTACGTTTCCAGCACTTCAGTGGATCAGCTATTTCCAAACCACATTGCTAACTGTTAGTGTACTACCTACATTACACAGGACGAGGAACTAGAAAATTATAGCGATATGTGCAACCTTAAAAATATGTCAATCATGCTGGAAATTAGCTCTAGGCTTGATATTATCAACCTCTCACAGTGCTTGGTGGTATCTACCATAAAGCAGAATTTATTTCCATTTATCTGCATATTAATTAGCACTTCAGTACACAACTACTCATCTTAAGCCATGTGACAACTTCAAAATCTACTCAGTGCTGTCATCATGATTCTACTGCCTCAGTACAAAAATGTACTTTTCATTTTATCCTTTTCTAATCGTAGAAAGGAGAAAAATGGAAAGAACAGTTAACTGAAAAGATTAATATACAAAACACTAAAACAAGATGTACAAGAAAAAGGATTTTTTTTGTTTCTATTTTCCCAAAACCACAGTGAGCTGAGGAGACTTACTTCTAGATCTAAATATTTCTTGTTAAATTTTATTTCCCAAGAAATTTAAGTTCAGTTTTGTTCCACCCATTCATTCCAAATTATTTTTCACCACTGTTCCAGTTTCATTAAACTTTGATAAGAAAAAGTCTCACTAACTACCAATCTCCTTACCAAGCTTCTCGGAAAAACAGAAATAAAAGGCAATTCATATTTAAAGAAACATTCCCAACAGTACCTCAGTGATGCACTGAAGTATAAAGTGAACTGTTTAAACTGACTTGCTAGTAACGCAATAAGTATATATACAGTCTCCAAAACATATAAAACACTTATCACCTCTTATCCAGGTGACAGATAAGGGAGGAAGGCAAGGGTAAGAAAGGAGGTATTTCTGTGATAAATTGTTGAAGATGTAGAGCTTATGGTGAGAATGTGCAAGCAATCTCAGAAAACTCCCTAGAGAAGCTCATTGAAAGTCTTCTTTACTAAGCTCACCACTTCCACAACAGAAATAAAAATTCATATCTTAACCAGACAGAAAAATCCAGGCAGTAATTCCTACCGCATCTGTTCCATGCCTTCTTTCAAGCAGAAGTTGGAAGACATTAGCTGTAATCTTGTTATCTTGGACACCTTGTCCAAGGCCACGGTTGTCATCCTGCATGAGTCGACGATCCATGATTACTTCCAATTGGCCTGAAAATACAATGTAAAAATTGTAGTGGTAACAGAAGTATGATAGGTTTCTATTAAAAGTAGAAAAATATTCTGAAGTATAAATTATAAAAATCACAATTTCTCTCGTTCATATGGAGGATTAATAGTAGATTCAAATTGTTAGGACTGATAGAGTATCTATGATTTTGGCTGTAATCTTCCAAAATTTTAGTGTATAATCCAGTAGAAGGTTTAGTGAAATTTTTAACATAGTTCTCCGCACTGAAATTTCGCATGAAAAACTGTTAACCAGTTCTTGCAACAAATATCAAGAGAAGAATCACCTCAAGCAGCTGCAGAGAGATCCTTTCTATTGGAACATCAGCTAACGCATTGTAAAATGTTTCATCTAATGCTACACAAAACATTGCACTTCTTTTTTTTTTAAAATTCTTTTAAAGAAAAAGCAGGTAGGCAATACTAACAGTAAATACCATAATATAAACACTTTTTTCACTTGAGGGAAAAAGGAAAATACCAGATGAAAACTAAGTATAAATATCTGAGTTTATACACTGAACTATAGCACTGCCATTGAGAATACCCCTTTTCTCATGATGCTAAATCATAAATACCCTTATGGAAGATAAGTTTATTTGTATATTTGTAATTCCAGAGGGAATGCAGCTCAGGGTATGTAATTGAGGTTATTGTACATCTCCTATCTTCCTAAATACTGGTTCTTCCTTTCCCTCACAAAAATAGCCCAACAAAAGATCAAAAGCAACAGATTTTGTGTACCCAGATCAGAATTTAGATGGAAATTTATAAAAAACCATCACACTTAGAACTGTGAAATAAAGCTAGGATTGTAACTCAATTTAGTAAGTTTTCATAGATTGCAGTATGAATATGGGTTGAAAGACAAATGGAGCATGTCTCTGAAAAAAGCTAGAACCACAATAAGAGAACAAATACATGATAAATTTTCATTAAAGTTTTCAAAGAATGCTTAGGATATTAAGATCTGAAATGATACAAACAAGTTTCCAGCATTCTTTAAGAAGCTAGGAGGTGACAGGTGACAAAATGCAGCTCATAATTTATAAGGTGATTGTGTACATAACATACAGAACATGTACAGAACATAAAAACAAAATAATCAGCACTGCTGAAGTCAGGTAAAAACCATCTCAAAATTGGGTTGAAGAAAAATGATGCTAAAACCTCTGGCTTAAAATGGAATTAGAAGTATTTTGTGAGGCTCCAGGACATAAGTGATTACTGCTACTCCATTAATTACCCATTAGACTGCAGGGAAGGCCATTTCGCAGTGGTAGATGTGATCTAGTTGGAGGTGGTCTTAGTGCATGCAGGACAATCAACTAAATAGTGAATTAGAGCAGAACGGGATGCGACTTATATCGTGAATGATGTTCAACATCTAACATTAAAAGAAAGATTACACATCCAATCCCACAAATGGAAAGAGAGCCAGAAAAGTAGCAATAAAGACATAGCAAATGCATTTTATGGGTTTTGATCAAATCTCTTAGAAGCTGATACTGAAGACTGATAACTGTTCAGTAAGAAATCCAACTCTACACTACTGTGACTGTCTAACAGTATATGAATTAACTGTTTCATAGTAAGAAACTGCCTCTCTAACACAGGAAGAGGAAAAAAATCAGCTGTTCAGAAAAATTCAAATGGTGAGTTATGCCTTGAGACATACTGTTTGCTACTTAAGGCATCCACTTCAATTGTAATGCTTTTGATTTTTCTTCCAGTACCCTTCAAAAAAATTGTCACAAAACACTGAGCATAGCCAAAGAACTTTCAGCTTCATTTTTGTTCTCTATTAAGGAGTCTCAAATATCCTCAGGAGAAATATGGTGAACACAGTAATTTTATAAAACATTATTTAATGATAACAAGTGAGATGAATGCATTCATCTTCTTATAGTGGATGCAAAGTAAATATTTTATGTTGCTAACTAGTTCTTGGACCTTAGGTGACATAACAGTTTGCTAAAAACAGTCAGACAATTAAATGATTAATACCACTAAAAAGCATGGAATACATCTTCTGCTCTTTGATTTAACTGGGTTAGGGGAAAAATTTCTTACGTCCTCAACTTGATTAAACCAGTGCTCACAGAAAGACAATTTCTCCCTGATGTTTATCTGTAATACTGCATACAGCACTACCTCAACTCCCTGATTTGAAGACAGAGGACTTTTCTCTGCATCTTGCAGGCTGCATGTAATTTTGTGATGCATAGACTAAGCTAAAGCACAAATACGGGCTCTATTTCAAACAATTGAGCCTCTGAAGATTTTGTCTTCATCACCTGCTTACTTAATGGAAATATATAAAAACTCAGTCACAGCTGGAGAACCTTATTTATTTTCTTCAAATATGAGTAGGTATCCTAATGTAGTAATCTCTGAATGAACTATTTCAGATAACAATGGAAAGATCTTTGTAATATCTATCTCTTACTTACCATTTTTCAAGCTTGCAACACCTAGAGATTGAGCTGAATGAAGTGTCAAACGAAAACCAGAATCTTGGATATAAGTCATTGTAGTCATAGGATAGATATTTGCTTGAAGAGGCAATTTGCTCATCGTCAGTCTGGGCTGAATCTACAGTACATACACAGACTTTGATAAAATATATTTTTTATCCATTTGAATTTCAAAGACATTCTCAGACATCAATCCCATATGTGCTTTAGAAGAAATGACTGACAACCAGCACCAAAGTATCCATTCAACTGTATTATTTAGCTTTTTGGAGATTTGTGGCTAGAACTACCTATTTGGAAATGATAACTTCAATGTACTTTCAGATCAAAGAACATTTTTTCAAAACTGAAAGATTCATCAAGGGGATGTTCAAAAAAAAAAAAAAAAAAAAAAAAGAAAAATCAACTATAGAATGAGAGAAAATATTTTCTCCTGTAGAGAGAGCCAGCAGTGAGTAGATTCAAGATAGCAGAAAAAGCAATTGTTGCTATATAATGAGGACTTACTTAAGCACTGGAGAAATTTCTTTATGGTACATGAAAATGAATAATATTATTAAAATTACTTTCATTTTTAAATATTCACTATCTCTAGCAAAATGCAGCTCTACACACTAACAGGCAGAACAGCAGGCATGCTTTTAGTATATTCACAGTACCAACTTTTAGAAAGGAAAGGTCAGGAAAATACACTTTCTTTTGTCTGTGCTTCGAAGTCCAAGAATAACAGTCATGCTATTTCATCAGATGTATTACCAATAGTGTGTATCATTACACTCTGAAAACGCACCATCTACTTATTTCTATCACAGCATCAAGTATTTGTTCTCTAGGTTATTCTCAGTAACTCTACTGGGAAGTGCGCTTATACTTAGTGTAAGACCAAAGGCCCAAATCAAATAGGTGAGGGAGAAAAGGCACACAAGAAGAATAGCAGAAAGGCTTATTGTGTGTTGCTGTATTAAACTTCTTGTTTTCTAAAGGATACAGAGGTATAGTTAATGAACATTGCAATTTGAAAGAAAACAATTGCTACATCATCTCATCTAAACCAATTTTATAGTAGGGATACACTCTAAAAGTCTTTTAAGTGATAAAGTTGACTGTAACATGAGCATTTGATTAATATGATTCATTCTTTAAAATTAATTGAAAACTGAGACCTTAGCCTTTTAGAATTAGTAGAGAATAATTACCTGATATCCATTAAGATCAGTATAGAATCTATTTTGACTGTTTATGTCAGATGAAATTCTCATTGCAAGCTCACGATTATATTCTCCTCTGATATCCACAATATTGGAAACCTCAAGAGACTGGCCTTCCAAACCTAAACGAAAAAAGATGCTTGTCAAAAAAAACTTAAAATTTTTAAAAGCTATTGCCAGGTATAAGAATTCCAGTGATCACAGAATATGATACAGTTTTCCTCTACTATTTTTACTTTCATATCTAAATAGGCATTTTAAGTCAGGTCAGTTATGTACCACGTGATACAGAAATGCTTCTAATTCAGTACTCATTAAATAGTTAGTGTGAAACCTTGAACAGAAACAGAACTTGAACAATTAGAATATTCATGATAAGAATCAGTGGAGGTTCTGATAAATCAACAGAAAATACCATGCAACTTTCAATTGTAATAGCTAATATGTTGGAAAAAGAATCGTTCACAGCATCTTGATTGTTTTCTGTTTTAAGCAAAACAAAGAGAATCTTCTAAGGAAAGTGAAAGACAGAAACAAACACTGATATGCTGACAATCAGGATGCAAATCTTTGCTAACGGGTAACAGTTGCCCACTTTATTAAAGGGAAAATTAACTATCTGAACATGCAGACAGATGCTCAATAAGACTTTCCCAGTGTTGTATGCTGAAAGTTGCACACCTCTTCCAAAATCTGACTTTCAAACAGCTTAAGATCACACTTCCTGTAGTTTAACAGAACTAGGAGCTAAAAAAGGAATGTGCCAAACAAAACAGAAAAATTTCTCTTGACACTCAAGAGATTATACTGTGCTTGCCTGAAAGGTTGTAAACAGAGAATAGTAGAAAGTGACTGATTACTTCAGTCCTTTAGAATTTGAAGATTTAAAACCCTAGCTACTGAATTCTTCCTTTTTTTTTCAACTGCTGACTGTATGTTAATTCATTCATGGGCAACATCAACATGGTTTGGGTTCCTAAGCAGTAAAATCTTATGCAAAAGGGCAAAACATGTTCACAACAAAATTCCTAGGTTCTTAAGCACACAGAGGTTAGTACAATCTCTTTCTTCCTACCTATATATTTTCCAGTACAGACGGCAATTTTATTTGAGAGTATGTTCCCCAGATAGGTCGCTACTTTAGCAAATTCTTAAACACCCTGAAATTTTCAAGAACAGAATGCTGAATGCGTCTGCGTCTTTCAGTTTTTATGTTCTGCGTGTAAAATATAGTCAGGTTTTTGATTTTGCTAGCTGAGATGAGTATTAAAGTCTGTATTTGTTTCCTCATCTTTCTTTCTTAAAACCTGAACTTCACCTTCATTCGTACCAGCAGCTGTTAAAAAGCTAATATTTATCAATGGTGTTTATATCACAGTACTAACTGAAAAGTATTTGGTTTTAGGTAAGTGTATTTTCCCAGGCCTAGTGTGTGCAAGATGGATCCTTATGTTCCGCTCTTTTTGATTTTAATCATGGCTTTTTCAAATATTTTGCAATAAGACCATTAAACCATGGACAATGAACAAAGACACAAGATTTCAGTTTACGATTTTAAAATGAATATAGCATGAATTACAGTCAGTTCTCCCACATTTCATAATTTGAGCTAGTGTGAAAATACAGTTATGGAACGTAATAAAATATAAGTAGCCTGATGAAAAAATAACAAAGTTACACTGATAGCAATCACAGATGCTAATGGAAAGAAAATAAAGCATTTAAATTTAAACTTAGAACTTCTGTCAAACTGAATTAGCCAACAGCACCCCTTTCCAAGTAGGTAATTATACTAGGATTACCACGTCTATTTAAAAAGACGAGGGCTTACACACAGGTGCATGTGTATATTTCTGTCCACCTGCTTTTTTACTTTATATATTTACAGAGACTTTAAGATACCTTCCTTAAATAAAGTAATACTACATAAATAGTTTTCCTTACCAAGCCAATAAAACTGACCTCACTACAACAATGATGTAAAGTCAAAAGGCCATTTCATATGAAGAAATCCACATTAAAAACACATAACAAAAGTAAAGTGAAACTGTATTTAAAAAGTTGTAATTTTTCCTTGTAACAGCTGGAAATATAGTACAGGACATCAATACAATGACTGGACAGGTAATGACATAATTACTGGAAACAGTGTTAGGAATCTCAAATTGCCAAAACAACAACAACAAAAAAAAACCCGTAACTAATTAGTGCAGTCTAGATGAGAGAAAAACTTAGGCATTAGGAAATGGCTAGCAAGATTGTCATTGACAGCTCACTTCTTGTGAACTGTGAAAGTGTAACAGTTCTAGCAGGTACTAACGTATTAAAGAAAAAGGAATATTATAAAGAAATGTTATTCCAAAACCCCCTCATTCAACACACGAAAGTGATTCATTCAGGTATTTTCTCTCCCCTTTACTACCTTAAACAACCTTTTTATGCAGTTTTCCTTCTTGCTTGACAGTTTAGTTTAATAAAATCCACATATCAAAATAACCTCCTTCAAGCATTTTCAGCAATTCAGTACATTTAGACTAGAGTGTCTTCATCCCTTGACCCTTTTTACATATTGATCATGTAAAATTATCTTGTGTAAATATTTTTCTTCAGAATTTTCAACACATTACAATGTAACATCTTGGACTGTATTCATAAGAGAAGTGATCTAGAGTTTGATCTAGAATTACTTCGCTATTAATGTCAGATAAGTCACCACTCTTTGTGATTTTAGAGAAGACACTGTACTGTAGGCAGTAAGTCTGAACCTATGAAGAAAATTAACATATTTTTTTAATTTTTAATCATCACCAAAATATATTATAGAGTTTTTCATTTTCATAACTTATAACTACCTATAGTACTTATATTGCCCAACAAAGATTAGGAACCCCATCTTGAGAATCTACCCTGTATAGATTATCTGTATTGATAATATCTATAATACTATCTATATATCTTTATAGATAATATAATATAAATAATACTATCTATACACTGAGAGATCTCCAAGAAATCTTTATGTTTAAGCATGTTAGCTTAATGGCTAGGAAAAGGCTCACAAAAGGATCATATTCATTGCACTGTACCCAGTTAAGAATTCAATCTGAATGTTTTTGTAACAGGCCAGAAGTTTTATTCACACACAAGACCAGAGTGTTGAAAAACACAAAAAAAAATGCAGTGAGAGAGATTGAGTTTACAGCTCTTACCCTGGACATCATAGAGTCGCACGGTATGTGTCACATGGTGGAAAAAACATACAACTTCTGAGAAAATTCTTCCATGAGCAACTCTTACAGTAGGTGGATCTGTAAAAATATAAGGCTGAAAAAAAAAAAAAAAAAAAAAAAGGCAAAATTATTTAATTATTTTAAAAATTTGCATAAAATGGTGTGCATAATTTAATTATCTCATAGGTTTTTGGGTTTTTTTTGTCTTTTCTTTTATGGTTGTTTTAAATAACATATTGTATCCTAAAAATCTGCAAAAAATTAATCATTGGTGGTCATAAATTCACCAAATTTTATTTATTTAAAATTTTAAGTTGTACTTTTCCTTTATTTGAAATTACGACAACCATCATAACAAATCTTAAAGGTATTCTACAATGATTAATGGATACAAGACCTACAAACACAGTACTATGCTACTATAAAATGTAGTGTACTACTATAATATCTATGAGCTTAATGATAGCAAAATTATATTTGCTCATCAGCAATCAAATACTACAGTTTCATCATTTATGGGAGATGGAGGGTTTAACTGTCTTCTGCTGGACGACAGTTTACTTTATCAGTGGTACACATCCTATAGGTTCCTTTGCACTGTCTTACAGACCTGCATGCATATCTTTCTGAAAATAGAAGGGGTAATGCAAGTCAAAAGCACCTGCAGTTGCTCTGATTGGGCAGCTCCCTGGAACTCAGGGTAGAACAGGGAAAAGGTAAGAAAAGTCAAGTTAGAGTGTGTTTCCTCTCTCAAAAACTAGCTGAATGGTTATCAAAAGAGTGCAACTACTTAGTCACATCATATGCCGAGACTCAGCTAAGTACAAGTAGTTTAAAAACAGTTGATTTCAAACTAGACTGTATATGCTATATGCTTTAAAAATGCACAGAAATATAGGAATGCTTGGGTTGGACAGGACCTTAAAGATCGTCCAGTTCCAACCCACCTGATGTGGGCACAGAGTTGCCATCCACTGGATCAGGCTGCCCAAGGTCCCATTCAATCTGGCCTTCAACACCTCCTCCAGCGATGGGGCATACACAGTTTCTCTTTACAATCCGTCCCAGTGCTTCACCACCTTCTGACTGAAGAATTTCTTCCTAATATCCAACCTGAATTTACCTTCATTTAATTTAAAACCATTCTCCCTTGTACTATCACTATGAGACCAGATAAAATCAGATCTGTTTTCACTTTATTTATAGGCCCTTTAAATACTGAAAGAGCACAACAACGTCTCTTTGGATCTATCTTCTTCAGGTAAAAAGTTAAAAATAGGCAAAAGGAAAAAAAAAGTAAAAGACAAAATGAATAAAACGAGAATTAAGCAAAAAAGAAAAAAAGAAAAACCAATATTTGTGAAAGTACCAGACAGAAACAGCATTAAAAACATTGTATTTAAAAAAAAGAAAAAATATATTTGAAAAGGATTCTGATGAATGTCAATAGAAAGCCATTTTCCTTCTACATGCACACTGTTATCAGAAGACAGACAGGGTAATAACTCAAAAGATCAAAAGTATCTTGAGGAAGACAAAAAAAATCACAAGTACATACATATCCATATACAACATGACCCAGAAGAATAATTACAGGTAGATACAGTGCAACATGCTCCTTTGTATATTCACAGAGAAGATTTCATGAAGTACTGCATAAAAAAGAATGCAGAAGAGACTCTCAAAGACTTTCCAGTCACACATTTATCGTTAAAGCTTTAGGAAAAACAAACAAAAAACAACAACAAAAAAACAAGTGTTTAACAAAAATACTGCCAGAGTTTCAAGAAGCAATTCTGCAGCTATCAACTATAGTAATGCTTCATACAACAATCTTGTAGAGGACTCACAGTTTCTCACACTCTGGTAACGTATATTATTTCATGAAGAAAGTGTTCTTTCCCTACGTTCAACTAAAACCAACATTTTATACAGTTAAGCAGTACAGAAACCCTTATGAGGAAACAAAGCTATTCAACAATTGATCTGAGAAAATGCTAGGCAAATTCCAAAGTGTCTTAGTCTGTCAGTACAACAGACCAGATGTCATGAAGAATACATTTGCTAGATCAGTAATAAGGGAGGAGTTAAGTATCAAAGGGGTAAGAAAGCCAGGTGAATTAGTATACTATGATAACAAATGTCTGAAGATCAGGCCTTAGCTCAGAGTATGAGCTAGGTTTTGGATTCTCTTGTCTTGATGAAAAACTGACAAGATCAGTCACTGGAAACTGTGTATCTCCTATTCCCTTTGCAGAAGAGATCGATATCTGTGTTTACCTATCACACAAGCAGAAAAGCCCAACTCATATAAGCTGTGACTACTTCCTCCTAGAACATGTGTTTAGATTAAAACATCACAGAGGAAGAGCATTACTGACAGGAAGGTGGAATAACTAAACGTTCCCAAATCCTCCATGGTGATTAGGGCATGAAGAGCCTCAGTTTGGCAAAAAGCCAAGAGAACCACCAGAAAAACAAGCTTGAGAAATGTGAGGTCTTCAGGTCAAGCAAATAACCTTACCAATTACTGCAGAGGAGAACACTAATTACATAAGCAGCAGTCTGCTGTATACATTCTGTTAGCAAAGTAATACTTAACTTATGGCCTTATTTCTCTGTTTGAAAGAACATTTCTCAGTAGGGCCTATCCCTCCAGCCCTGCAATTTATCTAAAAACAAAACAGTAAAATGGAGAGATGCTATTTGTAGTAAGTCTGTGAACTTACTAAAAGTAGATTTTTTTTTAATTAAAAACAAAACAAAACAAAAAAAAACTGGAGGAATGTTATACCAACTAACCTGATAGCATAAAACATGATGGCAATACTGACAACTACTACCAAAATACCTTGTTCCAATACCAGTAGAAAGCTCAAGTGAGGGAACTGTTTAGCCCGAAGCTCAGGGGAGACCTTACCAATCTCTATAACTACCTAACAGGAGGTTGTGGTGAAGAAGGGTTCAGACTTTTTTCCCAAGTAACTCGTGGAACCAAAAGTTCTCAAGGATGCTTGCTGCTTTCTGACTGTTGGGGAAATTGGAAACTTGAACAAGTATGGTACTGAGGGAACAAAGAATACTCCTAATGCATACTTATCACTTAGAAAAGCACTAATCCTAGGAAGAGAATCTTAAGAGCCATCTGGAGGCACACTGCATTCAGAACCTGTAAAGACATAGTGACCAGATTTGCCGTACTGAAAATACTTCAATGAATTAGGCCTTTAAGCAGGGGAACTTTATGCACTGAATGAACAATTAGTCTAGCAGTACTGTAAATTTCCCTAGTGAGATGCACAAAAGCCTGTGAACATATCGTGACTTTGAAAAACAAAGATATATTTGATCTGAAGATTTGAGATGCAAAAATAGGTCTCTTGCTGTTCAGACACTTTCTAAATGAAGGGAACAAACAGCTATAGAACTATTTTCAAAACTCATGTACAGTTTCAAAACTTCATTTCTTAAACAGTTAAAAAGAATAGCTGCCATAATACCCAATTCCCTCAGCTTCCCTGGTATCAGCTTCATTGTCCAAGGCTCAGCAGCCTTCTGTGACAGGTTTTGTTTAGCCATGTTTTCAAAAATGGGATAACAGAATCATGGGTCGATGGACTCAGAAACCATTTTTGAGTACCAATTCTCAAGAGAAATATAACAGCTTGCTCGTGGAAGATGAAAAAATGGTGAGATAGAAATTTAAAGGAAGACTATTTAGAATAGTACGTCACCACTCCCAGCGGTATCCTAAACTACCCAGAAAGAACTCTGTGTTGAAGTGCCAATGGGAGAGGAATGACTGGATGCTTGCCTGCATGTAAAAGTTTACTCGCTTTCATAGAAGTTGGCATGGAATGTTATAGCTTGAAGGCATGAGATATGGCTAGTAAGACTTCTCTGCTGACGTAAGTTCAAGTACTACTAACCATCTACTACCAACATAAACGTAGCCTACAAATTTCTGGCACAGGACTGGTATAGCACATGACTTTCACACCAAAAATGTCCAGAGGAAAGCTTCCCAGCAGAGACTCAATCCCTCTTGATACGCTTGAGACTTAAAGCAAGAAGTCAAAACAAAGTCAAGGAAAGTGGCTTCTTAGTAACTTATTACAATTCACATGGCAGTGCACACAAGTGTTTCAGAAAACAAATAAAATGCTATGAATGCTAAGAACTATTTTAAGAAATACATGGTACAAGAAAGACAATAGAAATTTTAATGCTTCAAAAAGACAAAAAAGCACCATGTAGGGCAGATCTCTAAGTGATATTTGTGATGCTTAAAGGAAATGTTTATCACCAAGGAGAGAAAAGACACTTCAAAGGGAGCTGATACTGGAGTACTGTGAGCATTCTAACTGTCCCTATGCACATTTCATTTCCTGTTATTAGGCATGCAAAAACAGGGAAAGCATCTAGAGACAAGATCCTATGCTTGAGGAATAGGCCTCTACCTGTTTCAGAGGGAAGATCTGAAGGAGGATGCAGAGCAGTATTTTAAATGGACAGTCTTTCCATTCATGCAGCAGAACATCCTAATCTGGCTAATACAAATGCAGATACTGTTATCTTTTCCTTGGGCATCAAGACTAAGCAGTTAGATAATGTAGATTCATTTTACCTGACAAGTAAATGCAATAGGTAAGCCTGACAGACATAAAAAGGAATCTGTCATTAAAAAATAGCAATTTTTTAAAAACTAGTAGCAGCAGCTGCTGCTGTAAAAGCTAGAGACTATAATCAGGAAATCAAGTCCAACCAGAGACAAAGCATGGTGAAAAATTCCAGCACTAGAGATCCTGCATGATAAAAATATCTATTATTATAAATTCTGAGAGTATATAAAGTATGCAAGGTACATACATATGTGCATAAGCACAGCTGCCTGAGAGAGAATTTCCCAGCTTAGGCATTATCTAAAAAGTCTATTTTATTGAAAAATTATTCTGTAAAGCAAGAAAAAGAACAATTCACATCGATCCCACAAACACTTAGCTCTGACTCTAGGAAAAACCGCTTTGTTCTGTTCCTTACTGATGTTGACCACAGCTTATGAGTAGGTAATCATAAATTGATTTGTGTTAAATACATAAAACAAAATACACTGAATAAGTTTAGCCTGTTTATAGAACAGTGATGTTTCACTGCAGATCAAACAGATGTACAGAGTTCATCATCTTTCAGAAAATCACATAAGAAAAACATTTTCAATTCATAAACAGGATATGTTACTGTATATTTGTTGTGATGTGTGACAAAAACGTCCTCTCCTCCAAATCTTGGTAATACTGTCAGTCAGCAAAAATGTCAGCAGCACTGACATTTAAAAACTTAAAATACAGCCTGTATTTTCCCCATTATCTTTTGCTTCTGCTTTACTTTGCAGAAAATATGTATGTGCAAGATGAGCACTGTGTTATCTCTCTACAGTTGCAAGATAAGAAATTGGTTAGAATGTTGCAGACAGAGGGTTATGGTCAATGGCTACACGGCCTGGTGGAGGCTGGTAATCTTGGGACCAGCACTTTTTAACATCCTTATCAGTGACACAGACGACAGGATTGACAACACTCTCATCAAGTTTGCTGATGAAATTTCACTGCACTACTTGGACATCCACAGATCTAAGACTCCAGATGGGATCCATGTAAGGATGCAAAAAGAGCTGTCACTGCCAAGCCAGTTTAAAAAACATACCAGCAGTCTCAGCTAAGTGGGGAGGTCCCAGAAGACTACAGGTTGCCAAAGTGACGTGCATATACAGGAATGGTAGGAAGGAGAAATAGAGAACAACCAGCTGAACAAAGCCAAACAGCACGAGCTTACGAAAGGCAGGTCCTGCCTGACCAATCTCCTTCCAAGAGAAGATGATCTGCTTAGTGGACGAGGGAAAAGTTGTGGGTGTAGCTTACATGGACCTTAGCAAAGCATTTGATACACAGCTTTCTCCTGGAGAGACTGGATGCAGATGCTCCGTCTGCTGGGTAAAGAACAGGCTGGATGGCCAGGCCCAAAGGGTTGTTGTGAATGGAGTTAAATCTGGCTGGCAGCGTGTCACAAGTGCCATTCCTAAGGACTCAGTATTGGCACCGGCTTTGTTTAATACCTTCATCAACCATCCTGTCATTGTTGGGGAGTGGGTGAATCCCCAGCGAGTTTGCCAGTGACACCAAGTTGGGTGGCAGTGTTCACCTGTTTGAGGGTAGAAAGGCTCTACAGAAGGATCTGGACAGGCTGAGGTTAATGAACTGCATCCAGTTTTATGGCATTCTACAAGGCTAACCATTGTGTGCAGCAACTGGCTGTCAAACTTTGCCCGGGTGATAAGGAACAGGACTCAATGAAATGGCCTAAGCTTGCATCATGGAAGGTTTTGACTGGATATCAGGATGAATTTCTTCCACACAAAAAGTGCTTAGGTGCTGCAAGAGGCTGCCCAGAGAAGTGGTGGAGTTGCCATTCTTGGAGGTGTTCAAGAAACATGTGGATCCGGCCCTGAGGGACGTGCTTTAGCAGTGGACTTGTGATGTTAGGTGGATAATTGGGTTTGATGATGGCATGGGCCTTTTCCAACGTCAATGATTTCATGAACACTTTTTGCAAATTTTTTTGTAAAACGTTCAAAAAAAAAAAAAAAAAAGGAAAGAATCACCTACCCACGATCAAGAAAACTGCTTATACATTATCCTACTGCCACTTCTCATTAGGACTTAGGAAGTTCTAGTTAATACACCTCACACTGAGAATCCTACACAGATGGCATTTCTTCATTTCTTTTAAGAAAGCAAGCGTTAGTTGAAGATGCTTTAGAAACTACAATAACATCACACTGTTATTCCCAGTAGGATAATTATTGTTATTAAAATTCTAACCAAATGATCCTGCTTGTATATGGATGAAGTGGAATTTTTTAAAGAATCAAGATTTCATTTTTATTCTACAAAAATCTGAACATACCACTCTTTACGTTATGTAAAAATGTAGTTCTATGCCACTGATCATGAAAATCCAGTGTGCATGTTTTTTTCTAGCTGTACTTGTATTCATGTAATACATTTCTCTACTCATGACAGCTTTTAAGCAAAAGACAAAGTAGCACTTAGAATAATACAGTCAAGAGTTTGAAAATATAGCTGATGGAAGATAAAAATTTTTTTAAAAAGTGCTTTTACATATTGTTTGGGTATTTATCAACCAAGATCTATGACATTTGGAATTCAAGATTGAGCCCTGTTGAACATAACGGATACAAACAATTATGTAAATCAAAACTTCCAAGTGGCAGATCTTAAACAGAATGTTTCTGTAGATGAGACTGCTAAGCAAAAAGGAAATGAGTCTGACCAGTTCTAGACTGATTCGTACATAATACAACAGAATGGTTACTGCATATTTCCTATAAGGGACAACTCAAATCTAAATTTATTTCATAAATTTAACTTTAACCTCCCCAGAAGAAAATATGCAGAGGACATATGTTGTGAACTACCAAGCTTCTTACAGCAGTTCATTATTTTTATTATTTATTTTCTGAAATACCCCCATTCCCATTCCAAAAGTGCTACAATGGATTTCTTTTGGTTATGTAAAGCCAGCTTAAAAGCACTGTAATTTCTGAATTTCCAACTAGAAAACCAGTAGGAATGTAGTTAAAATAGTGATAGGCAACTTGGCACTTTAAACAAAACAGATGCTTGGTTTGCTACTCTCTGTGTATATTCATCAGCTGAGACTTCGCATCTTAACTACTGTATTAAGCTACTGCACAAATCTCATTTAAAAAGTACTACACTCTGAGCTGGAAGCTTCTCAATCCCCACCAAGAAATCAGGAGAACTGGAAAAGTGCAAATACTGATCAATCAGTATCTCCTATACGTTTCAACGTACAAACTGAAAGTGATCTTACAGACTGAATAGTCACATCCCACTCAATTTCTTGTGAAGTCCAGCATCTTAAATTCTTTAGTGAATCAAATATTTTACAAATTTTTGCACTTTGAAATTAATGCTTTCCTTTTGTTTTTAAATCCAAATTCAAGACTGTAAAGAAGAAAGTCATACCAATAATTTCAATAACTGACATTATTATACACAGTCACACAGATATATCTGTGTTAGCAAAACCTATTTACATTTACAGAAGGCTTCAAATTACTACACGACTAGAATCTCAGTGCAAAGAGAAGTTTACCTTGGCGTCTCCATCTGGTAAGAAGAGATAAGCTCCACTCTTATCACGATTACTGGTAGTTCCATACCAAGCAAATTCCACCTTCATTTGATGGTTTTTACCATCCTCTTTTGTATTTATTTTCTAAGGACAGAGAATCATGGTTGAAATAGCTTGGCAGAGTTAAGTTTCCACAAAAAAGAACAAAAATTGTTATAAAGATAGCATACAGTGTTTTGAACTGTAATGCAACATACCTCCAGTAATCCAGATGTTCCAGAAAACCATAGTTTCATGTAAGAATTTTCTAAAATTATATTATCCACAGAATTTTGCATCTCTTTTATCTTGAAAAATCTGTCTGGCTTCTCCTGCACACTATCCCTTCCACTCATATATATATTATAGTCCGCTAAAATTGCTTCTGAATTTGGAACTTCCAAAACCTGGTAAACTCCAAGCCCCAAAGGTGGTAGATGTGCCAAGAAAGAGATCTATTGTGAACAAAGAGAAAGCCATTATAATAAAGATGAAAATATCAACTTCTTACAGTAAAGATATGCTCAAAATGACTCCTGTTGCTACAAGTAAATGAATATGAAATTATAACTGGTATTCCAAATTAAAATCTCAAATACGTGAAGAATTAACAAACAAAAAGTACCTATTACTGACTTGCTTAATATCAAGATCATTTACACAATGCAATGATTTTGAATATGTGATGTGTAGTTCTGAGTAAATATGCTATTTATCATAGATGTATGTTGCAAATCAACTGAATATGAACCCTACATATAACCAAAAATGCAAGTAAAAATCCAGAAATTTGAATAGGAAATTAAAGCAGCTGTCTTATATTTTGTTTCTATTTGTTTAGGAATAGAAAGTCACCGAAACAGAAGAGTCACAATCAAAGCTAACCCACTCAAAACAGTTTGTTCAGAGTTTGAATTCCTGATATCTAATTTTTTTTTTCTTTATCCTGTCTCAGAAAACAATTCAGAAAAAAATAATTATCTTTGGTATGTTTCTGCAGTGACAACAGCAACATGAAAGACAAATCACGTTTCAGATAGCCATACGATTTTTATAAGCATGGTATGCAGTCTCTTCTTTATTGCTGGCAAAAATGCTGGTAATGCTGGTGACTATGTTGAAAAAGCATGTTTTGTAGCTGAGAATTTGTTGTATTAAATAATGTTACTCTCTGTATCTGTTGTAGATTCCATAGAAATAAATAGGAGGCATTACTGTCAGAGTAAGTAGAAGTTCAATAATTTATCAGCTTAACAAAGATTTTAATTTAATGTTAAAAATTTTTTTTCCTTAGAATGACAAAATTAATGTCACTACCTACAGAAGGGAGAAATACACAATAACAATACTTAAAGTTCACATTACTACATCTATTTACATTAATGTTTCACTTCATTTTACTGTGGATCTACAGTATCTGTAGATAATATATATATACATATATATTATATATATATATTTTTTTTTTTTTTTTTTTCCTTTTTTTTTCACTTAAAGCAGCATACCTGATAGGCTTCATGTGATACTGTAGTTGCTCCATCCCAAACAGCACTAATCTGGACAGTAACAGGTTTTCCCAAAGGAGATAATAATTTAACTCTGGGTGAACTCACGATGACCGAAACCACTGAGAACCTCTCTTGTTCAGTAGGATTATATATCAAAAGATACCTGAAAAAATAGATTTGTCAAATTATATTTGGCAAAGAAGCCTCCTCCTTCAGGTTTAATACTACTACACATGAATTTTACATACAGAGGTTCAAAACAATGTTAGAACAACAGGTACATATCACAACAAATAAATATGCCAAACAACCAGGAAACAATGGATATTTAACATCAATTCTTGGAAGGTTCCTTCCTTAAAGCTCTTATTTTCCGGATACAAAAACAGTTTTGAAAACACTGTACAATCAAAATAGATGACTTTCACATCTTAACTACTAGATTCTTTATATAAATAGCTGTAAATATTAACATATAGGTTATTTCAAGTGGATTTTTCAGGCTGAGCTGTTACAATCTTAACTACCCTTAAACATGAATATATCTGATTCAAATTCTTCAAGGAATCTAGTTTATCTTTGGTATAAAAGAAAGTTCATAATTATTTAAATTATAATTTACCAGAATTCTCTATGAAAACTGAGTGCTTATACACTGAATAAGTGCCAAACCCCAAACCTGCCCTGGGTTGGAACTAGATGATCTTTAAGGTCCCTTCCAACCTAAGTCACTGTATAATTCTACAAAATCTTGTTAGGTGAGTACTGAACAAATTATTTGTATGTAATCTTAGGCTTGCTCTTGCATTTTGGCACACCGCTTAGGTTATTAACCAAAATAATTTAACTTGAAGCTGAAAAGAGCAATTGTAAAGCTTTTTTTTTTCCTTATCGTTTCAGATAAAAACCGAAAAATAAAATGGTACCAGAACATTTGTACCTCACACATTTGTAAAACTATCACTGCATTTCTCATCTTCTCATTAGTAACCTCCAAGAGCATGCAATGTACAATTTTTCCCTGATGTTTCTATCTGTTCATTTCTGTTCATTGTCTCTGACAATAAAAAAATGTTCTTGCCAAAATTTATAATTGCTTCTTCAATACATGTGAGAACCAACAACCTTCTTAATGTTTCCACTGTAAAACAAACTTTACTTCTTCATGAAATCTTATCTTTTGTTGGATTCCACAATATTTCTGTCATAATTATGAAATCCTTCCTTCAGAACTTCTGAAGTAGACTCTCCCTATTCTCTCTGCCATTTTATATACAAATTTCTCAGGATTTTCTGAATGGTTTTCTTTCTTTTCTCATATCTTCTCTTCCATCATTCTCTCTCATTCTATCATTCTCTCGTATCTTAACTTCAAATTCAATTATCATCTTCAAACTTTAACATCCAAGGAACAAGTTACTTATACATAGCTAAACCCTTTAAACCATTTCCTTCCCCACCTAAGTGAGCTGAGGTGGATCTCTACACAAACACCACAGGAAAGAGAGGTCTGCTGGCAGGTTTGATGTAATTTCAGCAAAGCTGGGCAGGCAGTGGACAGAGAAATACTGAGGTTATACATTGGATATATTGAAATAGCAAGATTTCGGACTGAGAGACAGCAGCAAACCGTTAATAGTTAATGAGGAAGCACAAATTTTAACTCCTCATTTTGAGAGAAAGTACTTATAAGTACAATCTTCACCAAAATTTAATCCACAATTAAACTACAGATGTTATACAGGTGCACAAGGAACCTCGTCCACTCTCCTTCCACGCTGTGCTTTCATTTTGATTTATTACAATATTACTCTAATCTTAACAAATGCAGTTCTGCTCCACTGATACTGAAAATCCTTAAGAACAGTGACCTGGCTACCTCTTCCCACTTTGCACTGGCTCCCTCCTTTCATTTGCATCAAAATCTGTCTCTTCTTTTCAATCTCACTGTTCAACAATACCACCCTATTACTTCATAACCAGAGGGAAAGCTCAACTTCAACTTCTCAGTTGTTGAATAAACAAAAATCTGAGGCTATAATAGATTTTTTGGTACTAAGATGCTTCAAATAACCTTGCATAAATAGCTTCCCACATTAAAAGGAAAAAAAATCTGTTTAACTCCTAACTTGAAGCTTCCTGTACTGAATGTACTGAATTACTGAATGTACTGAATTACTGAACTATGACTGCTGTCCAAATCAATTGTTTTCCTTGTATCTAGCCATGGTAAGCTGCCAACTAACACAAAAAGCACACTGGGACAATTTTATGTTGAGGACTCCTAGTAAACGAGACAAGAGTTAATATTATTCTAGGTGAGCTTTTGAAGTCCTTAACAACTTCTGCATGACTTTCTGACAGCCTTCTCTAGAACTGGGTAGGTTATTAATACACTCGTTTCACTGAAGATTTTAAACTTTAACATAATTTTTTTTATAATGGTTGTGAAATTAAAAGCCATCTAAAACAAAACTATTCTCAAGTTTAAATGTCCTAGAAGTAAGAAGATCAAAAAAGATTTAAAAAAAAAAAAAAAAAAAAAAAAAAAAAAAACCCAAAAAGATTAGTGAAAGATTTCTTTTTTAAGTACTTTTCACATACTGTGATGGAAGAACATAAAAATTGTCAGGAATAATACAAATCTAAGACATGCAGCACCAAAGCTCAGAGTATACCATCATTCTCATCTATCAGAACGTAATAGAAATACTTTTTCTACACATGGGAAATCTTGTAAGTAAAATTCTAACCTAAATTTACAATTCATTTTCATTTACAATACTACATGACTGCATTAAATGCAAATTACCCACTATATAAATAGGAATTTTATGTGAAAACATTCCCAGCAATTTCCCATATCTTAACAACTGGCATATAATCAACATATTTCATCTGACTACATGTACTGTTAGATATTTGGATAAAAAGCCTCTTGGGTCAAGTTCTTGTGTTTTACACCCTCTTGAATCAATGTATTTTAAGTGTATTATGTTCTTGTAAAGTGACGCAGCCATAAAAGGTACTAGTGGTAGGACAGACTTTCAGAAGCAGAAATATAGGAATCTTGTCAAGACAATTTTTTTTTCCAATAACACAGAAGTATTTATACCCAATAAGATGATAAACATTGTGTATATGTAAAAGCAGTGACAAATACAATTTGTGATATTTCCGAGGTACTATCCAAGGTTTGTTATTAAATAACAATCCACTGCAACTATTTTAAATTCTATATGAAACAAAAAAAGCTACATTTCAGCTAAGCTGTGCCACTACAGAGAGCGTCATCCACAAATGCAGCCTATAACTGTTTAATATGTTAAGAGAAACAATGTGACAGTACCTAAAGGTCTTCTACTCCAGATCTGAAGACCAGAATGAGAAGTTCCAAAGCAGCAAACTATTATTCAGGCTACTGCTCCTTGGAAACAGCACTGAGAAAACTAACAAACCTCATATCTTTTGTCAAAATAAAGGCTGGAGACTGAGAAAGAGATCTTCTGGCTTCACCAGGCACAGATCTTGCCTGACCAATCTGGTGGTGTTCTATGATGGAGTGATGGCATCAGTGGACAGGGGAAGGGTGATGGATGTCATCTACCTGGATTTCTGCAAGGCCTTTGACATGGTCCCTCACCACATCCTGCTCTCTAAATTGGAAAGGTACGGATTTGAAAGATGGACTGTTCAATGGATTAAAAATTGGTTGGCTGGTCACAGACAAAGGGTTGGGATCAATGGTTCTGTGTCAGGGTGGAGGCCGGTCACAAGCAGTGTCCTTCAGGGGTTGGTCTTGGGACCAGTGCTCTTCAGCACCTTCATCAATGACAGACGATGGCATCGAGTGCACCCTCAGCAAGTTTGCAGATGACACCAAGCTGAGTGGTGCAGTCAATACACTGGAAGGAAGGGAAGCATCCAGAGGAACTTGGACAGGCTGGAGAAGTGGGCCCATGAAAACCTTATGAGGTTCAATAAGGCCAAGTGCAATGTGCTGCACTTGGTCAGGGCAATCCCAGGTGTTTACACAGACTTGGGGAAGATCTCCTTGATAGCAGCCCTGCAGAGAAGGACTTGGGGTCCTGGTGGATGAGAAGCTGGACATGAGCCAGCAGTGTGTGCTTGCAGCCCAGAAGGCCAACTGTGTTCTGGGCTGCATTAAAAAAGGGGTGGCCAGCAGGGAGAGGGAGGTGATTGTCCCCCTCTACTCAGCTCTTGTGAGGCCCCATCTGCAGCACTGCGTCCAGGCCTGGGGCCCCCAGTACAGGAAGGACGTGGAGCTCTTGGAACAGGTCCAGAGGAGGCCACTAAGATGATCAGAGGGCTGGAGCACCTCTCCTAAGGAAAGGTTGAGGGAGCTGGGCTTGTTCAGCTTGGAGAAGAGAAGGCTCTGGGGAGACCTCATTGTGGCCTTCCAGTACCTGAAGGGAGCTTATAAACAGGAAGGGGAGCAGCTGTTTACGAGGGTGGACAGTGACAGGACAAGGGGGAATGGGAATGAGACAGGGGAAATTTAGATTAGATATTAGAAGCAAGATTTTCACTTGTGGGGAAAGAGGTTGGGGTGACACACTGGAAAAGGTTGCCCATGGAGGCTGTGGATGCCCCATCCCTGGAGGCATTCAAGGCCAGGCTGGATGTGGCTCTGGGCAGCCTGGCCTGGTGGTTGGCGACCCTGCACATAGCAGAGGGGTTGAAACCAGGTGATCATTGTGGCCCTTTTCAACCCAGGACATTGTACGATTATACAGTACTTTTAATGCCTACTAAAAAATTCAGAAAAAAAAAATTTACTTCAAGAAACACAAGCTAAAGTGATAATCAGCATTTCATTCATTTATTCCAGAAATAAATGAATTCTGAAGTTATTTTAGGATAAACTGTACTGAAGTAAAATTAAATCATGCAATTTTTAACAAATCTAACCATGGCCAATTGTTTCACAGAGAGACCATATACTCCATCTGCGCATCAAGAACAGCAGTGGAGTAAACTGCTCTCAGTTTACTCATTCTCAAAAATGAAAAACAGATGGAAACCTGAGCTCTGAATCCTTAATGGAATAAATCTCTGATGTAGAAATATTTGTAATTTCCAAAAAGCAAATTCTGCCACCTGCCTATAAGACATTTTTTGAAAGAAACACCATGAATTTTTTTGATCCTATATTTACCTGGGTCTCTGAAATCCAGAGCGAATACCTTTTATTCTTATATGCATGATGATTTTTCCTAGTTAACATACCATATGGCAATAATAAACTCTTCTCCTAAACATGTACATTCAAGTTTCAAAGAAAATTTTGAACAGTTTATTCTGTACAAAATATTTAAAATTTCCCATTTGCTGTGAAATATTTTCACAATCATAGCCAACTCCAATTCTTTTTTCACATACTTAAATAAATTATCAAGAATATACGTGAAGGAGTTTAGCTATATCTACAGGTAAAATGCAGAAAATGTAGATTTAGATTTCTTAACAACTTTAATCAGTCTTCAAAAAGTCCGGAACAGCATTTATTTTTTTTTTTAACCAAAAATTTACTGTATTTAAAAGCCATTAAGAAGGCAAATAGACTATATAACTAGTCTTGCACTGAAAAATGAATAAGAACAGAATAAGAATAAGAAAATAAGAATAAGAAAAATAAGAATAAGAATAAGAGTAAGAAACAGAAACATGTCAGCTATGTTAAGCTTGAAAGTCAAAGCTGGAGGGTGTGGGGTGAAAATTATGAAGCCACATTAAAATGTCTGAAGTCCTAAAAATGGACTGAATCATTTCTATATATGTTTAAGTCCAAAAAAAATCATTAGAAGAAGTGGTGGTTAGAGACCAGAATTCAACTAGAAAAGTATCTCAAGATGTTGGCCACTGAATGGCCCTTGATGTGCAGAGATTTCATAATTTGAAATGAAGCTGGAATTCACTCAAGAAAGTCAGCTCAATGGAATGGTAAAACAATGAAAACTGTCCAGA
Source organism: Lagopus leucura (assembly GCF_019238085.1). Taxonomy (NCBI): domain Eukaryota; kingdom Metazoa; phylum Chordata; class Aves; order Galliformes; family Phasianidae; genus Lagopus; species Lagopus leucura. The sequence goes on from NW_024962258.1 coordinate 743,372, forward strand.
CAGCGAACAGTAGGCCAGATGAGAAACAAAACTGGTCTATATTGTAAAATATGGATTAGTTTAAGGTAAGTGAGTTAATCAAGTAACACTTTCTAGAGTGAACACTGTTAAGGCCATAAGGGAGAAATGAACTGGGAATCAGCATTGAAATTCTGCAAGGCACCATCTGCCATGGTAGCTGCCAAAAACACCATGAAATAATTCTGAACTGTGTGACTTTGTTGGAAGCTAAAAACTTTAAAAAAATATATATGCATATACAAAAAAAAAAAAAAAAAAAAAAAAAAAAGCATCACAGAGAAAAGACATCACACAGTCCACTTCTCTGGTGACAGTGGTCAAGCTCATCTACTTAAAAGTCTGTGCACTGCAAAAGTGTATGACTTCTCCTTAAAAAAAGGCTTCCACGATTCTTGCACAGAAGCCCAAGAAAACATGTAATCCTGTGATTTTTAACATAGGATGAAACTAAAAAAAGCCTGAAACCAAAAAAGATTCTTACATTATGCAAAAAAAAAAAAAAAAAAAAAAAAAAAAAAAGCTTTCTCTTTGTTTTAAAAAAAACATGGAAAAAAGCTTTGAAAAAAAAAATAAGCATACTCCTGTTTAAGAACTATGGATCACTGAGTATCTACACAAAACACTGGACATAAATGAAAAAAAACAAACTCATATTGAGAATTGTGAACACTTGGTTGTGCTCACAATTCTTACTGTCTTTTACATGAGAGTCAAGATCTCCCTAGTCAAAAGTATAACTGAAGTGACTTTTTGGGTTACGGGTTACTTCATCACTGTTTTTCCAGAGCCACTCAAGTTTGCATGCATTTCTGCTATAAAGTAATGAAGGAAGAAAAATAATTATTTCAAAAAGATCAGTGTTTTTTTCCTACAACTCCGTCAATTTCTAAACTGAGCTTTAAAAGTACTAAATATTTTACAGTATTTCAAGATATCTTTTAGTTCCAATCAAAACTTATTTAATAAGAAGGTGAGCTAACAGTTTCAGAGGAAATAACTCAAAATCTCATATATGAAAAATCATGAGTCCAGTCCAGTTTCAGAAGTCATTTACATCTGACTCGTGTTTTGTTTCAAAAAAAATTTCACTCTGTATTATTGAAAATCTTTTCCCCATCTGCAATACGAATCTGAAATGCAGATTCTTGAAAAACACACTTTTTCGAATTTACATAACAAAAGCAATGAACTATAAGCCTCTCTCTACATATATATCTTAAACTACCATAAATACCATTTGGGTCATAATCTGCTTTTAAATGGCAAACCGAATAAAAACATAAAGAAATCAATTTATCAGATGATTTTGACTTTTGAACTTCTTAAGTCTGCAACAAAATACTGAAGGTATTTTTGCAGAGATATTCTTGGATATCTGTCCAAATTTTGTTACCTATCAAAAAATAATTTTCTTCCTAAATTATATCCAGGAAAGAAAGAAAAAACAGTAACACTCAAATACAGAATAACACAATATCAAAAAGTTGTTTCCATGTTGATTTTACTTTTTTTTCTTTTTTCTTCACAGAAGGGAAAAAAAATATTTCTGTGCCAAACTGTTTCAGCTTAACTACAGAATCACAGAATCACAAGGTTGGAAAACGACCTGCAAGATCATCTGGTCCAACCACCCTCCCATTCCTATTAGTACAAGCACTAAACCGCATCTCATAGCTCCTCATCCAGGCGCCTCTTGAACACTGCCAGGGACGGCAACTCTACCACCTCCCTGGGCAGCCATTCCAGGGCCTGACCATCCTATGAGAGAAAAAGTTTCTCCTAATGTCCAACCTAAACCTCCTCTGGTACAACTTCTGGCCGTTTCCTCGGGTCCTACTATTAGCCTGGAAGAAGAGGCCAGACCCTTTTACATCACAGCCTCCCTTCAGGAAGTTGTAGAGTGCAATGAGGTCTCCCCTGAGCCTCCTCTTCTCCACACTGAACAAGCCCAGCTCCTTCAGCCTCTCCTCGTAAGACTTGTGCTCCAGACCCCTCACCAGTTTCGTTGCCCTTCTCTGGACACGTTCCAGGGCCTCAATGTCTTTCTTGTAGTGAGGAGCCCAAAACTGAACATAGTACTCAAGGTATGGCCTCACCAGTGCTGAGTACAGGGGATGATCTCCTCCCTGCTCCTGCTGGCCACACTACTGCTAATGCAGGCCAGGATGCCGTTGGCCCTCTTGGCCACCTGGGCACACTGTTGGCTCATGTTCAGCCAAGCACCAACCAACATCACCAGGTCCCTTTCCTCTTCACAGTCATCCAGACACTCTGCCCCAAGCCTGTAGCGCTGCATGGGGTTATTATGGCTAAAGTGCAGGACCCGACACTTGGCCTTGTTGAACCTCATCCCATTCACCTCAGCACAGCGGTCCAGCCTGTCTAAATCCCTCTGAAGGGCCTCCCTACCTTCAGGCAGATCGACACCACCTCCCAGCTTGGTGTCATCTGCAAACTTACTGAGGGTACACTCCATCTCTTCACCTAAGTCGTCAATGAAGATATTAAATGGGATGGACCCCAGCACCGACCCCTGGGGGACACCACTTGAAACAGGTCTCCAGCTAGACTTCACTCCATTGACCACCACCCATTGAGCACGGCCCTCCAGCCAGTTCCTCATCCAACGGAGGGTAAAACTGTCCAAGCCACGGGCAGCCAGTTTCCACAGAAGGATACTGTGAGAGACCATGTCTCATGTTAAGAGATTTAGGATATTTCCTTTATAAATGCAACTGGATATGGACACATAGGCATGGTATATATGCATCACATATAAGAGGGGAGCAGTAAAGTGACAACCCGGAATTTTCTAGTGCATTAGGAAATATGCACTGGCATTTCTAAGCAACTAATACTGTTGATAATGTTAGTAGTTATTACTCAGCTGATCAGAAATTTATCTGTCCCCTACAATTACTCAGGCAGCTCTTTCATGAGAAGTAAAGAAACACTCTTCCTTCATAGTAAATATATCTGTCAAGTGTGAAAATGAAGTCTGCCAGAAGGAAAAGTATTTATTCTAAGCAGGCAACTCACTATGTATTAACGTAGATTTATTTTGCATTATTTTGCAGACACATCAAGGACAGCACTTGTAAGTAGAGCCTTTCTCATTAGAACAACTAGTTCTCAACAAAACCTCTATTTCTCTAGTTATTCTGATTGATCTAATTAAAGATGGTTTGTACAAAACAGATTAATAACATTATAGCGTACTGGTTACTGCAAAATATGCTGTTTTCTAACTCTGAAGAGTAACCTCAAGAGAAAAAAGACAAATGTATTAATAAAACCTGAATCATTAAATGGCTTGGGTTGGAAGGGATACCAAGGATCATCAAGTTCCAACCCCCTGCCACAGCAGGGCCACCAACCTCCAGATCTGATACTAGACCAGGTTGCCCAGTGCCCCATCCAACCTGGTCTTGAACACCTCCAGAGCATCCATTACCTCTCTGGGCAGCCTGTTCCAGCACCTCACCACTCTCTCAGCAAATAACTTCCCCTGACAGCCAATCTAAACCTTCCCTCTTTGAGCTTAAGACAATTCCTTTTGTATCATCAGTATCTACCTGAGTAAAAAGCTGATTCCACTTTTTTTTTTATAATCCCCTTTTCAGTATTAGAAAGGCTGCAATGAGATCTCCTCTCAACTTTCCCTTTTCCAGGCTGAACAAACCCAGCTCCCTCAGCCTGTCTTTGTAGTGGAAATGCTCCAGCCCTCCAATTATCTTCATGGCCCTCCTCTGGACTTTCTCCAGCAGCTCCACATCTTTCCCATATTGGGTGTCCCTGACCTGGATGCAGTACTTCAGACGGGTCCCCACAAGGGCAGAGTAAAGAGGGACAATCACCTCCCTGTCCCTGCTGGCTACCCCTCTTCTGATGGAGCCCAGGATACCATTGGTCTGGAGTTTGCTTCAGTCTGACCTCTTAAAGAGGAATTCAGCAAAACCACACGTGAGAAATGCTGCAGCTACTACTCCAGTAAATGTCCAAAATTGTCTATACTGATCTGCGGGTCTATCACCCATTTTGGTGACAGATTTAATGATTCAATTACTTCAAATTAATCACTTCTACCAAACACCTCTTCCTTTCTTCCGCTGCAATCATAGTATAACTGAATGTCTTTCTAACAAACTTTGTTTGTTAAAAGTAAAGTCTCATGTTTCCAATTATTAGTCTGTTGGAGCTTAACAGATGATAGTCATAAAACACTCTGTATGGCTTCTTCAGATTATTGTTCGTTTTCCTGCTAAGCATTCCCACACATTCACTTCTTCACATTTTTAAAATCTAGATACTCCATTTTTGCTGAAGCCTTCATCATCCACAGTGTAACACAGTATTTCTACTTTATTTTACACAAAACATTTCCAGATAAATTACCCAAAAGCAAAATGGCCTTTGACACCACACAAATGCTGCTCTCTGAATCTGTGATATTCTTTAATGCGTAGTCTCCTCCTGCTTCCATAATGGCTAGTTGATTAATCTACATGGTTTTTCCATGTGACGTGTACTTCCATTTATCTGTTCTATTCAACTGTTTCATTACTAAACTGTTTCCAGTTTAAGAAAGTTTTAAATTCTAATTTTGTATAGATTGTTCCCAGTATGACTTCAAATTTTATATTCTATTGAAATTCTATTTTATTAGCATATGATAGATATAAATGAAAGCATTTTGTGATTTTATGATCTAATCAAAATAATTCATTTATTGCTTAGTTTTGGCCTCACTCCCCCCCCCCTCAAAAGAAAAAGAAAAGAAAAAAAAAAAAAGAAAACGAAAAAAAACCAACCAAACAACCAAACACGTCCACCCTCTTCTGCTGGATAACAACAGATATAACTCAAATACACACAAGTATGAGTGGTCTGATAAGTTAAGCAAACAGTCTTACCATACACTGCCAGAGAAAAGTTCCTCTCTCATTCTGATAGCTTCTCAAAGCTTCTACATTGACTGTAGTCGGTGAAGGATCTAGTAAACAAGCTTACGAGTACAGCTGAGGGAACGTGGATTATTTACCCAAAGAAGGGGAGGCTCTACAACTACGTGAAAGGAGATTGTAGCAAGGTCTATCTCTTCTCCCAAACAACTAACAATAGGAATCAACAAGGAATGACTTCAAGATGTACCAGGAAAGGTTTAGTTTGGAGAAAAGAAAAAAATGTTCACTGAAATGGTTGTGAAGCCTTGGGACAGGCTGCCCCGGGTAATAACTGAGAAGAATAGTTGAGAATCTCAAAAGGCGTTTCAAAGACGTATAGATATGGTGCTTAGGGAACATGGTTTAGTGGCAGACTTGGCACAGTTAGATTAATTTAACAGTTGGACTTGATGATTTTAGAGGACTTACTCAACCTAAATGAATCTATGGCCATATAAAGTCGAAAAATATTTATCAGCTTACTTAACAAGATATGCCTCGTAATGGTGATATGTTCTATATCACATCTATCTGTGCTTCTTGTAAATTTAAGGTTCTGAATTTTAGACTATCAATACTGTTACAAGTACAACAAAAATGAATTCAGATCTCAGCTATAATTCTCATAATCCAATGAAACTCTTTGAGAATGTCTTAGATATCTACAATAAAGAAAATAATACGAACAGATTTTTCTCTTCGTAAAATGAAACCTGTTTTATGTTTATGATACGATCTTGCAGAAGAACTGGTAGAAACTTGAAATTTCAGACATACAATAGAATTTGAGTTGTTCTCAAAAGGTATAACAAGTGAAATTAGAAACCATAGTTCGTAAGTCAACTTTTCAATGCAGAATGAAACTGGTGACACGAAGAGATGCTATCCATAAATTAAGTAATATCACAATAATTCAGTGGTGAATGAGCTAATGTAAAATTGTTAAAATTACATTTTCTCAGAAGAAGCCTTAAAGACTGACAGTTCTGATTAACATACAAATAATTAAAAACAGTGATTCTGTGCTTAATATAAGATTCCAAGATTCTTATCCTGATTTGTGAATACTCCATTAACGCCTTCGTTTTGACAAACAAAAAGTTGTTTCTACAGCCATTAACAAGGTAAGAGAACTCACACACCTGTCAGTTTGTCCTGCAATACAGATATATTTATTATACCCACAGCTCATGCAAAAGGCAAAAAATTAAGTAGGCTACAAGTATTTAATCCTCCTACTCTTTCAGAGAATGCAACCTTTGAGTGTCTTTCTAAAGAAGAAACTATTGGACACCCTCAAGTAAACAGCACTTAAATAAACACAGACCACAGCACAGTAAGAACTATAAACTTCGAGAACACACATAAACACACAGAAAACCAACATGAACCTAAAACATGACTCGTAAGATTCTGTGTACCTACTACATACACCAGATACACGTATTTCCTGTGACTTGGATGGATTCTAGTGGCACACGTTACCTAATTTGGAGCACAACACTACTCTCCAATTAAGGATAAAAGGATCAAGTCCAAAGGCACTATTTTAAATTTTTCTTTTACCACAAAGTTGTGAGGTCTGAAGTCCAAGATGGGCTTGAAGCCCCCTGACTTTTTCAGGATCAGGAAGTGCCTTCACTAAAATCCTTTCCTTGTTCTTCTTGTAGTGTAGGCTTTATAAATCTGCATTTAAAAGGGAAAAAAAGTCTGATTCAGAAGAACAGAAAGACTTAATTATGGCATATCACTTCAGACTGTGCCTTGACAGACTTGGACTAACTATAGTACTGCCTCAAAGTAACTCCAATAAAAAGGCTGAAGGGGCCAGAGCCTGGGGGAAGAAAAAAAAAGAAATAGAGAAATAGCACACAAGTATTAGAACAATCTGGAAAAGAATGGCTTCTGCTTCCAAAACCCCTCTAACAATCCAAGTTTTTCACTAGTATTCAGTTCTTTACTAGCATATTCCTTTATAGTGATCACTGGTTATTTGCTTTTGTTGTTTTTTGTTTGTTTGTTTTGTTGTTGTTGCAGTTTCATTTTTTAAGCTATTCTTTTTGTTTTTAGCCTATTGTTATGTCTCTCATACTGTGCATTCTTTACAGTGTTTTCCATGGAATTCAGAAAATTATTTAACATCTAATTGCAGAATTTTTCTTTTTAATATTTAATGTTAATTATTAAAGGAACTTAAGCATCAAATACAATTATCTGATAAAGATAACTTCACACTACCACTACATCCCAAACAAAAATTGTTGAAATGCTATACATCACGCTGAAAATACTAGAACAGTTTTGAGAAGCTACAAAGATAAAATACTGGAAAGTGTATCATCTGGTTTTCTGGTCTAACTTTGCAAATGCAATTTCAAGAGACAGTAAACAAGATTACTTGTTGGTGCATCAAAAGTAAGAAACTGAAATGCAATGAAAAAATAATGTTTAAATGTTTGAAATATGATTTCTTGAGCATGAACTCAGAGACATGACAGTCAAAACTGAGTTTTGAAAAATAAAGATCAATTCCACAAAGAGCTTCTGAGTGTAAATAACTGCAAATAAAAGCTGCCTTTTTCTTCTCAATAAATAATAAATTTTTTCAACAATTCAGAAATGAACCATAGTTCTCAGTTTTTAAGATACATGCCTTACATCAAAGCAGACCCTCATCCCTTAGCTTGTTTTGCTTCAGAGCTCCCAAATAAAACTTCTAACAAAATGACAGTGCTCCTTCAGGTGCCAGTTCCAAAAAGCCTATGTATAATCCACATAAACAGTAGAATACTCAATACAATAAAAATTGAAATCTCTAAAAAACTCTTGTAACATTAAAGGAGTGAGAATTCAGGTGATGTTAACTCTTCCACACCTTTCATCCCCTCTCCTATCTGACTGTCAATGAAGAACTTGCCCTTTTTGGTCACAAAGGCTGCTGCACATCTATATTCCACCTACGAAGCCCAGTGATTTTACCTGCTTTTTATTTTATCTATTTCAAAATTTCTAGGTATTTTTACCTGGACATTTATCTCATGTTGATGTCAACTGATGTTTCACAACTCTGAGTGATGTCTGAGTCACCCTGTGTCAGCTAAGTTCCTCTCTGCTTTTGCACCAGGCTGGTGTTCATAAAAATCTAAACATTTGTTGAGTCAAAATGACCTTGAGTTTATAACATATAGAGTCTGCTAATGGTAACTTCAGGTCACCTGAAATCTAGCAAACTGATCAGATAGCTGAACTCTGAGATTAGGTCTTAAATATATTAAAAAAAAAATAATTAGGCTATATTAAGCTTAAGCAGTCTTACCTTAGAAACTAAAAATATAACACCTCGTATATGATCTCAAACGACTTCCTAGTTTCTGGCCTGCTTGTACTACTATGCTCAGAATACAAAAGCTTAATTAAGAGTTATTAACAGAATAAAACTCTCTTAAGGCTTCATTAAATGACCATTCATCCTTCCTACTTTCTCACAGATAACAACACAGAAGTTATAATGAGAACATAAGTTTGATTGTACTGCTATCACTACTTCATCCAATTAAAAATGAAAAGGGTACTGTTTCTCATGGGGAAGAAGAATACTTATTAACAGCATATAAACTCCTACAAATATTTTTGGCTTCATTTTAAATGCTACTGTATTCTTCCTTGTTGTCTTTAAAGATTTCCCACTCCACCACTGATAATTTTAAATATCCTTGTTTCGGCTGTCCTTCCTCCTCCCACCAAATGTTTTAATATTTAACTAGGGATACATAGGAATACATACATGTATATGTACCTTACCTCAGAACTCATGAACATATATAGTGTAATTAAAATGTATTTGATTAAAATGTCAAATGCTGTCAGAACATTCTGTCCCTGAAAATACATTTTATAACTATTTAGACTGTAGAAACATGGGAAAAAGAGGTTAAAAAAACCCAATCCTCCAAAGTTAAAGTTGCCAGACAAAAGTATTAAAATACTATTCCAACCCATGGTGACCTTCTTAGCTCAGAAAGAAGCTAAGTTCTGTCGTCGCTGAAGCTTCAATCAATTGCATGACATTATGAGACTAGCTTTTCTTACTGTTGTCAACTCATGCCAACAAGATTTCCATTTCAGTTAAATTTGTTCCTGACATCTTCTAACAAAATGCAGCAACTTACATGATGCAAGTGAGGCTTTCTACAAGCTTTCACTTTAGTACATGCATTTTTTATCATGTATTGTACGTATTAACTCAGCTTTAATTATACAGAATGACAAAATGTTGAGAAAGCAGTGGATAGTCAGCTGAATTCATGAAGAAGCAACTAACCTGCAAAATCTTAAGCTAGAATTAAAAAAAATAGTGTACGTGATAGGATGGACATAACTTATGTTAAAACCTTGTCAATTAATATCTGATAACACAGCCTGTTACCAGATACTGAAAGAAGGATAATGGCATACATTATTTTATCTCCTCAATTTGGAAAAAAAAAAAATAATAAGAAATGAATCTTTCTCTCATAAACTGGACATCACTAGAATACTTGTTTCTTTAAAAGATCTTCAAAGAAATCACTGATCAGAGTATAAATATAGTATATCCTGTTCACAAATAATACCCTGCAATTCTCTCCGAGGTTAACCATTTTGTGCCAAACAATTATACTGAAAAATTCAAGCTGACACAGAGAACCAATTCAGGTATTTGGTCATGTACTGCATTAGCATGCAATCCTGTCTCCAGGAAATAAAGTAAACAAATGACTGGGAAATCTTGCCACCCATATTAATATACCCTTCAGCAACAATGTCAACCAAACTGGTGGCAAGACGTTAATCCTCCCATGACAATCTCTTGACATTTAGAAAACACAACCTCCGGCAGACTTGCCCCAAGAAGCAAGGATTATATTTAAGAACAGTACTCTTCACAGAAGTATAAGGCAAAATCTGAACAGCACATACACAGCAACTGTCCCTAAGGCTTCTTATAGAAACAGTTAATTTCACAACAGAATAAAAGTAGTTCCAAATCTGGTTGGACATTATCTTGAGAAAGCTTTGTTTTCCAGATGGAAGCTACAGTTTTTCAAAAATCATGAAGCTTCTTTTTGTTTCTACATTAAACAATCACATCAAGTCTTGCATGCAGAGCATGGCATGAATACCATCAGCTTCAGCTTTATTTGCTTATTTAAAGTAAACTGAAGGATTCTGCCACAGATTAAATAGCATCTCCTTTTGAAAACAGTCTCTGTTCTAGGAGGAAAAATAACAACAATGATTTAAACTTTACTGATTTCCTTTGAATTCCTGAGAGTCTTAATTATCCTGGATTCTCTCATTCAGTCATAAAAATAAGTCGGGAAAGGATCAAAATAAACAGGAAGCCATTTCAAGAATTTCCCACAAGGAAAAGAGCAGGTGACAAATCATAGAGAGAGAGCAGCTTTTTGCTAGCCTCACACATTAAAAAAATTAAAGTAAGAGTACACACAGTTCTTTATTTTAAACTATCAGAGAAGTAACAGAAGTTTAAGCTAGCCATGGGAAGTCCATACATTTTAAACAAAACTGAAAAACAAGAAAATGGTGTGCCTGCTAAGGAGAAACTAACAAAACAAAATACATCACATGATAGACCCTAATGAAACCCCAGATCCAGCATGAGAATGTCATACAGGGTGACATTGATCCTAAAACTTCTCAGAACACATCACAGAACCTGCAAGTTTTCATACTACTGATTTTGAAAAGCCTTCCAATCAAAGCAAACTTACTTTTTGCTTCTCCTTAAACCTCCATTTTAATTCTATCGCTCAGTCTTCTTTCACTCGATGACAATATGTTTACTAAATAGACATCTTCGCTGACCATATGCATTAAAGCAGCAAAAAAGCTGTCCAAAAAACCTGTCAGTCCACTAAATCTAGAAGTATTACATTGAGTTCTAGTGTTTCTAAAAGCAACATCAGAATTAAAAAAATGAACTGTGACACAGCTCTTTCAGTTACGTGTCGTTTCTTTTTTCTTCTATTTGCTTTTCTTCTTTCTTCTGTTCTATTATTCCCGTTGTTTAAGTGGAACAGTACTGAATTAACAGCATCAGCAAAGGTGATTACAGATCTTTTCAACTAAATTCTCATCCAAGCAACCTTCTTCATAAAACACCATTCAAATAGCCATAACTACACAAAGAATTACATAGGTAAGGGGAACAGGAGTGCTGTCAAAATTTTACTTTATTAATATCTAGCATTTAATGAATGTTTCAGAGTTTGGTGGGTTCTTTCCCCTCGGTTCATTAAGTATTTAAATGGGGTTTAGCTAATTCACTATGCTATAATTTCAGCACTCAAATGTCTGATCATAGGACCACTTCAGTGCTCCAAAATAGCAGTCACAGTAAAATTTTAAACACTCCATTCAAAAAAATAAATAAATAAATAAAAATAAAAAAATAAAAAATCAAAGCTTTTTTTTTTTGTTAGATACAGATTCAGAAAAGAGGTGGCAAAAGCAGTCTACAGACAAATGAAATGTACAGGTGAGGTGTAAAATAACACCAAATATACTAGAAGTGATACTTTCTTGGAACTAAGTCAAAAGACACTTCTCATTTACAAAACTTGAAGGAACTCTGTACCAGAACAATAACGACTGAAAATCAGAACTATTTCTGTTCTGTTTTTCCATGCAATCAAGTTGTAAAAGCTCTTGCATGCAGTTTGTCCAACCAGGTTTCTGCCTTTACTACTGAATTTAGCTATCACGAAAAGTGAGAAGAACTAAGAAATAAAATAAAGACTGGACAAAAAAGAGGCAAAGTATACAACCAGTTACTTTTCTGTTGAACATCAGATTCGAAATTGACAATATTGAGACTAATTAATGAGATTCGAAAGAAAAAATCTCAGGAACATTCTATCAAGAATCTATTTCTGTAAATCTATTATATGAATCAAAATACTGTAAGAATGATCAATTGAGTATATTTTTGAGATATTTTTAAATACCTTGACATGGAAATGCAAAACTACAGACAGCTAAATACTCAACCAATTAAAGAAAAATAATATTTCATCAGTTACACTGACCGACCAAACCTCTGTCCTCAGTAATGGCATATTATAACACTGGAAGGGCAAGAAATTTAGAGATTTTATGCTACAGACAGGGACAATAATGATAACAAAACTTCTAATTGAAAAATCAATTATCTTAGAAATTTCAGTATCTGAGTTTTAAACACAGAAATCCTCAATAATAATTTATCAGTTTACATTTCAGATTGTATTGGAATAAAACAGCTCCCTAGATAAATCACATAGATAATCATAACATTCATATATATACACAATCAAAAGTTACTGTCTTATCTAACACATCACCTTTCACAACAGTAATAGTATTAAAGGAGTTTCAGAATACAATCAGAGATACTAGACTAAGCTCATGTTTAAAAGCATACATATATTCCAATGAAAACCTTAACAGCAGAGGAAACATACAGCACCGTCGTATACTTAAGCATTATTCTGAAGTGCTTCAAAACAGGAAATCATTACAAAAAGGAAGCAGGTTTTCAGGCAGTAATAACAATATTACCTTGTCATTTTTCTCCTGCCATTTACAATTTTTATTTTATTTTTTTTTAATCTCTGTATTTGATCACTCATTGCTCTGATTACAGGCTGTCTGGAAGGTGAAGGTGAATTATATGACTTCATGGCATCTTCAGAGTATTAGGAAAGTTAAAAATTAGCAAAACTATTCCAACATCATCTTTTTCTTAGAAAGCTAAGACAAGTTCAGAGCACAACAGTAAAAGATTCCCAGGATAATATCAATTTCATAATAAAGTTTAGCATGCTTATCTTAATGTATAACTACAAATAAAAAAGGAATTACTTGAAATGCTCTGATATCCAAAAGGGAAAAAAAAATATTACTTAAGCATGCTATGCAGAGAGACACGTGGCACACTGGATGCAAACAAAAAACCTGCCAGGGAACAGGAGCAAGGTAGGTGAAATTTCAACATCTAAATCAAGCAGGGAAGCAGAAGTGTTCAAATTATACTCAAATGGCAAGAACAACTTGCTTCCAGCCAAGCAAATGTTTATTACAGTATCTATAACACCCTACTAGTGAAGATTTTTAGAGAGATGTTTTGAAGAATTTGAAAAAAATTAGTTAAACAAACAGGCATCTACTTTCTTTTCTTTAGCCATTTTGGACAACAAATTTTAAATAAGCTATTTAACATCTATTCAGTTCACAGAGACCAAAATTCTTACTAAAAAAAAAAGTTGCAAGTTCACACGACTGTTCTAGAGACAAATTCATATCAAAACTGTGCATGCATTACATGCATTTAACTTCAGAGGACTGAAGCATCCTCCTAAGGCTCATAAGGACCAAACTTAGCTCATTTTTTTCTAAGTTGGAATCTCTGAATAGCAGCAGTTATAATAGTCTGTCACCTTCATGAGTTAGGCAAGCAAGTTTTATTAGCTTGCTGCCTGCCGGAAACAGGGAAATTAGATACTAGATCAGAAAAACAATATTCACCACTTTTAAATTAAACTTAAATCTCTTGTTCTGTAAGGATAAAATAGCCTTGTATTATTTTATGGATAAACACAGCAGCTCCCACATCCATACATCTTACTCTGTTTATTTAGATGTATCGGTCTTAATGAATGTCTAACTTATTTGAGTTTGTATACCAAATATTTACAGGGAAAGCAGCAAGAATCTTCACTACAGTGGAAACTTGGAAGTAAGAGAAAACATAGCTTCAAAACTGACTCTTTAAAGATATGTATTTATACACCGTGATTTTTAGGTCTTACAAAAATTCACAATGCAATCCAGCCAGCTGCAATCATGTTCAGTTAATATTCTGCTGCTCTCAGTTATAATTTATTAAGAATTACAATGCTGTTAAAGCATATAGTAATCAGACTACTTCACTTGCTGCAGATGAATTAGTGCAATGGGAGAAACTTCCATATACTTGAAAGAATGTTGTCCTCTTTCAAACAGATGAAATAACATCAGCGTAACATGCTAAACTGCATTGTACCTTTATTTAAAAGGAAAATCAGAAAACAATGAAAGAGCAAAAAAACTACCAGCTAGTGGAGAAAACATTTATTACCAGAAGAATCTCAGACCCTAAATAACACATGAATTATTTACCTTGGTTGCGATGTCAGCTTTATAACTGTCTTATGCGGCAAAGAATCTTGGGAAGACTGAACATCATCCTACAAGATAACATTTATAAATTAGCTTTTGAATACACTAATAAATATTAGTTATATACAATATGTATTATATACACTATACAGAGAGAAGATCTTCAGCAGAATCTGTTGGGACAAAATAAGAGAAAATATTTTCAAGCTTAAGGACAGTAGATCTAGTTTAGACATAAGGAAAAAGACTTTTACAGTGAGGGAGCTGAGGCTGGATTAGGCCCTGAGCTACCTGATGTAGCACTGGATGTTCCCGTTCAATGCAGAAGAGCTAGACCAGATGACTAAATGACTTTAAAGATTCTACGATTCTGTGATTCTGTGATACAATATTACACAAACTTTATGAAGTACAAAGATATGCTAGCCATACCATAACTAGAACCCTGACTTAGCATATTACACAGAAAGACATCTTCTTAAAAGGTGATTCGTAATTATTATGGTTTAGACACAGAATCAGTGAAGATTTTGGACTCTTTAAGACTGACAGAAGAAGCCTTTACTTTAAAGAATTCAGTGAGAAATCTCTGTTCTGTTATTGTCTGTTATTATAATTAACCACTATCATATTGTAAGCCCTTGTTGTATGCCAGATGTTATTATCACCAACCTCCTTCAAACTCTGCAAACAGCTATATAATACTAAGTTTCTATTTACTCACAGAAGTCCTATAATCCTCTATTTTTGTCACACAGACTTCAGTCTTCTGACAGATCTTGTCATAAATAAATCTTCAAAAATAGTTTAGGGGTGTGGTTTTGATTTTTATACAACAAATTTCAAGAATCGCTTCACAGTATACATAAATTCCTGTTTTCCAATAGTTTCTCTTTTCTCTAATAACAGCTTCAGAGAAATTAGTAGTGATGAGATATTGCTGTAACTATTGCCTTAGTTTTTAAGCAAGAAAACAGCTATCAGTACTGTTTCATTTGCATTGGTTCATACAATTTTGACAGTTACAAAAATTGCAACTGAAGTAAAAAGCTCCCAGTTCCAGAGAATACTTCAGAAAACACCTTTAATTTTTTTATTTTTTTTTTTTTTAAATAAAACTATTGCCACATATGAAAGCTTTTTTTCTGCACCCAATTAAACATATATACAGGACTGGTCCAATCAATTGTAAGGGCTGTTCCAAAACCACTGCCTCCTACTATATTATGATGGCCCACAATGTCAGAGGTCAAAGTGAATGTTGGTGACACAGGAGTAGGAGAACTTCCCAAAAATATTCTATTACGTTTTGTTGCTGTGTGACAAATTGTGGCAGAGGGGCAGTTTGACAAAATGCTGCGGGCATGGAAACAGGTGTGTCACAGAATTTCTCCACCTGGAAAAAAAAAAAAAAAAAGGCACCCAATGACATTCACCAGTGCTCACTGGACATTTATGGAAATTAAATAGTGGATGTGAGCACAGTGAGGTGGTGGGTGATTCATTTCAGTAGTGATGATAGCAAAAGCAGGTCACTTCCACTGGTGCATTTTTACGACCACAACAACCACAACACGCAGGCTCTTGATCATGGCTGACCAAAAAGCTAATGGTGGTGTCTGTACTTAAAGGGCAAAAAGCTAGACTTGTGTCAGCAGTGTGCTCTTGCAGACCACACGCCAAGTGTATGCTGTACTACAGCAGAAGACAGGTGACCAGCAAGACAAAGGAGGATATTTTTCTTCAACTTTATCCTTGTAAGGACCCAGCTGGAGCACTGCATCCAAGTGTGGGTTCCCATCACAGGAAACAGTGGAGCTTTTGGAGAGGGTGCAGAGGAGGGCCACAAGGATGATCCAAGGGCTGGAGCACTTCTCCTATGAAGACAGACTGAAGGGACTGGGCTTGTTCAGCCTGGAAGAGAGAAGGCTGCAGGAAGATTTCACTGCAGCCTTCCAATATTTAAAGGGAGTTCAGAAATATGAGGGAAATCAACTTTTTACGTGGCAAGATAGTGACAGGACAAGGGGGGATAGTTCTAAACTAAAGGAAAGGAGATTTAGATTAGATGTGAGGGGGAAGTTTTTTACTGAGAGAGTGGTGAACCGTAGAGAAGTTGCACCATCCCTGGAGGTGTTTAAGGCCATGTTGGATGGGCCCTGGGCAATGTGATGTAGTACTTATCTAGAGGTTGGCAACCCTGCCTATGGCAGGGGGAGCTGAAACTTTGTGATCGTTGAGGTCTATTCCAACCCAAGCCATCCTATGATTCTATGAAATATCCACAGAAGTATGGGTATATTAAGCTTACGACATGCTGCAGACATATACAATATATAGTATACTATATATACATATATACATTAACAAATTAAAGTACCTCATTTCAATCTAATGCAGATGTAACAATTCCTAAGATTATATAGCCATAAAAGTGGACAAGTTGTGTTTGGAAAGGGGAAAAATTAAGAATACTAAAAGTAAATAATATTAGCAAGTGCCCTTCTTTAGGGCATCCTTGTAAAGTGAGTCTCAAAATGATGTATGGACATCCACTGCTAACTTCAGTAGATTCTTGTTTACAGTGAGCTCAGCTGACGAAAAAAGCACAAGGCTTGTCTAGACTTTGTCCTGAAAATCTGGTTTATACTTCTATTCAAGATAGAAAATATCGTAAGAAAAAAAAATAAAGAAACCAGTCGTGTCAAATTACAAGACTGCATACCATCATGTAGTCATGCATTCTATCTATACTCCTGAAATTATCAATAAATGCAACTTGTAAGAAAATATAAATACTCAATTTAACAGTGTCATTCACAACGTGGAACATAATAAGCCCAATTATTTAAGTTGTGAACTTCTTTTCAGCTTCAACAGCTTAAGTTTTCACCTTTTATTTTCCAACATCTTCAGTATGAACAGTGGTAAGAAGTGGGTTCTTGAACAACTATTAGCAGCAAATTTCAATCTGATCTTTCCCAGACCACTCAACTGTATTGAAAAGAGTACTCATTTTTTAGAGAAAATGAAGAAATATAGCTTACCATCTTAAGGAATGGAGTTGATATATCATAATTATAAGCACCTTTATCCTTCAAGATAAGAATATGAGCAGAGTCAATTATCACTTTCTTCAAGTTCATTAGAGAATGGAAAAGCCTGTTAAAATTTTTGAAGTAGCATTAGTTTTCAGAAATTGTTTTCCCGTCATTGATGCTAAATTTGATTATATTCCTAATTTGCATCCTGAAAACGTAATTTCCATTCCACTATTATACCACAGAATGTATGCCCCTAACATACCACTATTTCATAAAACGTTAGTATTAGGGAAGTTTGTGTTTTATATGTTTCATTTCCGATATCTGAAGTGAAGATTGGCCTGAAAAGTTGTTCTGAGTAAAGGTTGTATTTAAGCAGGATTAAAGAAACCACCAGGAACACAAAAATAATTCTTTTAAATTATTATCATTGCTTCCGCCTTCTCAACTGATACAAAGTTTAAAGATTCTTAAATATACAGCTATGTAATTTTAATTGTAATTTTATCTCATTGTGCTCATTGCACTAATTTGTATGTTTTACTCTGTTTTTATAGATAAATCAATACTTTTTTGAAATTTAAGAATATTCCCTATGAACTCAGTAGGTTCAAAGATTATCTTAAAGGCAACTTAAATAGTAATTAATAATCAATTTAAGAGACATGCTGAACCATCAACCAACAATCAAATTCAGTAATGCCTTATATTCCAACAGGCAACAATTCTCCTACACAATAAAATGCAGACATTACTGTAACTGATAATATCACACATTTAGAACTGAGCATTTTGCAAACTGTAGTAAACGCGTGCCTGCTTAAAACAAACCTTTTTGTAAAAAAAGTAATAGCAAAATGAGATTTAAGTGTATACATGTATATTAAATTACCTAGTGCCATAATCCACAACTACCCAATCCTTTGATGTTCCTGTAATAGCATCATGATGCTGAAAGAGTCCAAGGTTCCTCCTTGCTTCTGTCAGCAATTTATAGTTATCCACTGAAGGAAATACACTCATCTTATTGTATTTATAGGACTGTACCAAAGCCAAGGAGTAAAGGATCTCAGCTGCTCTGAAATAGTAGAGAAAAATAAAATATTTTTAAAGGTTTAAAAAGCAAAATGCAAGACACATTTTACCTGAGCAATAAACTTGCACTGACAAGTCTTTAATCATATCTGGTTCCACGAGATCTTGAAATGTTAATCTAGTACTTTTCAGCCTGCTGCTAGCTTCAGTTAAAAATCTCGACTGCACATCATCGTCAACTAGCTTTACATCTTGTGAGCTTTCTACAATGCTTGTCAGTGATAGAAAATAGTTATAGATTAAAATTATATCACTATAACATAGCATAAGAAATGTGAGATATACAGATTAGATCTTCAAATAAATACACCAGAGACAGACTGTCTTATGGGAGATATACGGGTTTTTATTTCAAAAAGCACCTGTTTATAAAATAACATTGTCTTAAGTATACTAATCTGTACATTCTACATATACACATGTATATATACATTCATGTGTGTGTAAATACAGGTATTTTTTCAAATTACACAGAATTTACAGATTAGTATATACATATGTATATATTTATATGCGTATGTACATATATTTATATGTATATGTATATTTGTGTGTGTGTAAATACAGTTATTCTCAAATTACTAAAATTACAAAATAACAAAAGATAGAATACTTACATATATATAAGTATATACACTTTTACTTATAAGTATTCTATCTTTTGAAATTTAAGTTAAGTAACTTCTAAGTAAGTTCTTAGTAAATCTATGTTTATCTAATCTAAGTAAATCTTCTTAGTAAATCTAAAAGAGTTACATAATACATCCACACTAAATAGTCATTTGATATGTAGGAACTCTGGATACAAAACACAGGTAAGATTGAACACAGTGAGAAGCCTTTCTATCCAATTTCTTATGCTAAAGCTTCTGACACTAAATCATTATCATTAGGTTTCAACTAATTTCAGAAGGGTATGAATTTATTTTACAAAAATACTGCAATTGCCAGTCATCCTGCATACCTAACAAAGATGCCTGCAAAATATTTTGGATATCATCTGTTAACTTTTTCTTATCTCCTTTTCCTACAATATTAGGGTACTGTTTTTAAAAATGAATTTCCTCACAGTTAAAGGAAACCAAGTTACATACTACTAGTGTGAAGTGCAAAAAAAAAAAAAAAAAAAAAAGGCAAAATGTCACGCTATTGATACAAATGTAAAACCCTGAATAAACTCTGTTTGAAAGATTTACCTTTCTTTTTAATTGACTTAGCCACTTCCTCTAGAAGGAACACTTGGAACTTCTTTGCCTTTCAGAAAAATATGTGATTCTGCTTTACAGATCAAACACTTAGATCAGTCTTTTAGATACAGATTTTTCCTTTCAGATCTTAGTGTTATTTTAAACAGTAGAATGGTTCAGTGGTCTAAGAAAAAAGATACCCAGAAGAGAAACCAATAGTAACATTCTAGTTTAAAAATCTTTAACTTAGAAGCAAGAAGTTACACCTTTCAAAAATCTCCCTATGAAAGTCATATAAAGCCTTAATATTTCTCACTTCTATTTCAAACCAGAGCAACTTGGAAGCACGACTAAGAGAGTTACTTAAAAATTACCCATTTGTATTCATTTCATTCTGTAATTCTACTTGACAGAACACTGAATAAACAAAGTATTACTTGACTGATTTCTCAAAGATTATACGCATTATAGCCTATAGGTCCACTCTCTATGTAACCTAAATAAATAAAAGTAAATGATTTCACCAAGGGTTTCTGAACTCTGAAGATGTGCCCTTTTCTAGCTATCTGTACGAGCATTCATACATCTTGTTCTTACATGTCATACACAGAGGCTATAGAAGGATGAATATCTTTTCAGGTACAAAAGCCAACATGCTTTGGTTAAATTCTTAAAAACAAAAGTTTAGATTCACCTGCATATTTAGCAGCTTTTGCAGGTGTTGAAGTTAACTTACACTCGTACATGGGTAAATATTTTAATGGTGTAAAGTTGTAAATATCAAATATAAACTTGAAAGCAATTCACACAAAACAGCAACGTAACTATTGAAAAGCAAAGATGAATAAAGCAGATGCAATAACATGTTTGAGAAAAATAAAGCTACGATAAAGCTAAAATGAAATTAAATCCTTAATCCAACATAACATGAATCTCAGGCAATGAATTTTGCCCACTATCAGTGTTAAACAAGGCTGCTTTCACTTAAAGGGAAAGATACGTATGGTAGATTAGTTCTCATTAGCTTATTATTTATAATGAAATTAAACTAAAAAATAAAACGTTCCTAAGAAAATCATATTTTTGTATTTTAAATGCCTTACAAATTCCCTCTTTGTAAGCTCCTAAAATTCTTAGTTTTTTGTTTGTTTGTTTGTTACAAAAGCACAACACTTGCAACATTTCAAGTTCTGATGAAATGTTCAGAAAAGCTTAAAAGGGCTACCTTTTAGCACATAAAAAAATATTTTTTACATAAATGAAGATTAAAATTAGACATTTTATGCTTGATCCGTTTTTTATTTGACCACACAAACATTTCAGATCTCAGTATGTATTTTACTTGAATTAAGCTGTCAAATACGCAAACAGTACTTTTATTCCACCTGCCAGAACTGAATTTTCACAGCCTTTGTAAGTATTCTAATATGAAAATATCAAGTCATGATTTCACCTGCATATTGCACCTGGGTATAAAAAATTATAATACAATTTTGTATTTCAATTTTCAATAAAAACAATATGTTAATACTCAAGATTTCTGTAAATGACTAGTTTTGACATATTTTAGCCTGTACACTTAGTATGTCCAATTTCAAAAGCTGAGAAGTTGCTGTGTTCTTCTAGAATTTGAATTTTAAGAAAAACTACCTCCAACATGAAAAGAGTAAAACACGAAAGCTCAAATCAACAGTTAGTTACATTTTTATTTCAGCATCTATTCTAGACATTCAAGTGTGTGGCAAGCTACAGATTACTAAGAGATGTTAGCAAAATATATTTTTAAAAAAGTTGAGCATAATGAAGATTAAATCTACTGTTTAAAACTACTCTGCAAGATCTAAAATAATTATCTGACAAGTGCAAATGGAGACTTCTGACCTGATTTGCTTCCCCAAGTCTTCATTTCTCACAACGCAGTAACATACAGAAAATGACTTACAGAGGTTGACAATTTTTCATGGTAGAAAGAGATAATTACTGAAACTTACTCTTCTCAGTAAGTTCATTTAATCAAGTGTAACTATTTTCTGATAATAAAATTAAGACTGCAAACATTCTTAAAATCACTGGTACATAGAAAAAAAAAGAAAATCCCAGATAAGTAGAGCTAAAATAGAAATCTAATTATACCATGAACACTCCTTGCTAGCACATCACATCCTACTACAATTGTTGCGATTCACGTCCTTACATTTCAACAAGACTGTTTCAGTTTTGAAAAATGAGTCCGTAAAGAGATAAAAAGATATTTTCAATGAAAAAAAAAAAAAAAAAAGTGCAAGAAAACATTTTGAAAAGCAGCATAAAGAATGAAATGCTTCCACAGCAGGAAAACGCGGAACAGCTGGTGGATCAGGTACACAGTTCACAGAATCACAGAATCACCCGGGTTGGAAGGGACCTCAAGGATCATGTAGTTCCAACCCCCCTGCCTAGCATAACATACGCAATAAGAAAATGCTAAGCCAACACTGAAAACATTTCAGCACTGAGACAATATGAAATATGAAACATGAAAAAAGAGCATCATTTTAATGAGCTTTAGGTATATGCATTGATAATTTTCCAAAACCAAAACACTACAGACATAACTTCATCATCTTTATTATAAAATTTTTACACTATCCTTCTGAGGAAACTTCTTGCTTTTTACCATTCCTTACAACTTTGTCTTACTTTCCTCCTCTTTGCTGACTGTCTTTGGTTTCCTTCCTCAATACTTGGAAATCCATGAACGTTCTTAACTTCTTCCTATTCACTGCAATACCTCAAAAAATTTTGAAGTTTTATTGCATCTTCTCTTCCTAAACATCTTTTTAAGTTTCAGGCCCTCAAATTTCTTAGGTCTTGCTCTTGCTTCCTCTTCTTCATAATTTTTCCTCAGATCTGTTACTCTATATTCTTTGAATTCAAACAGAAAGCTAAAAAAACCAAGTTAATTACAAGATGAACAGAACTTACAGATCATGTACAAGATGTATCTCAAGTCTGTGAAGTCTACACTTTACCCGATTTCAGATTTTCTGAAATCCTATATATATATATTACCTTTCTTGCTCCCTCCACCACTGCCAATGCAACACAAAAATATGTGATCAGAAATACTGTAAGGATCATTCATCACTCTACATATTTTCTATAGCCCAAAAGGTCTGATCTGCAAAAGAGGCTGCATTCCAATACCTATACTTCAAAAGGTCCCTTCAAAGACAGCAAAAATAATCCTTTGAGAAAGCATCATTTTAAGAGTCATCCTTGGAAACAGGATCCCCAAGTTTTGCGAATAGACAAGTCACAGATTTGCATCCCATGCAAAATAGTTTCTGGAGCCATCAATACAGTTTAGTCTTTCTCAATGCATTTGATCCACAGACTTATTGATCCACATACTACAAAGGGAAACCACTTAATTACCACATTAATAGAGCAATTTTTTTTTTTTTTTTTTAAAGATGTAAACACTTATCACAGCAAGGCAATCCTGACAGTCTGAGGTAACACAATGTTCTTGACTACTTTTAAACTGCCTCTGAAATCCTTCCAAAACTCCGAGGAAGGACAGATTTTACACTTATCCAGATCAAATACACAAATAAAAAGAAGTAAGTCCTTCTGGATTCAGGACCTAATGGTCACTTGAATAGTACATACAAGTAAATTACTTGTTTGGATCAAAAAAATAACACTGTATTTCTGTGGATTGATGAAATTTCAGGTATACTGACTAATCGTCGTTACTGGGAGACTACTCTGCTATCCTTCCTGTAACTAAATTTAAAAAACAGATTTCCAATTAGTTTTCCACCTATCCAACACACGTATTTACACATTCACCTCTCTCACATATTAAATGACATGTTATATACTTATTGGAAAGCAGTATTTACCGTAAGTAGGATTCCAAGACTCTATCCAGTCGTTTATAGAAGGGTCGTGATGTAAAATATCCACTCCAGTAGTGATGATCCCTGTCTGCATAGGTGAAAAAGTCTCCACTTAATACAGGGAAAAATGAGCTGCTGCTCCTTTCACCCAAATTACTTTCTTTGTGAAGAGCTTCAAAGTAATCCGATAAAGTTCCAAACTGGGCCTGGAAGAAAATTAAAATGACCATAGTTCCAATTTCTTTATTTAGACATATGAAGAGAATGATACACACACATTCCAGGAATACGTCAGTCTTCAAGAAGAATTATAATAGAAATCTAAGCTATAACATTTCCCTGCATGCTTTTCAGACAAGGGTAATGATTCTTTCAGAAGTTCTTCATGAATTTCATGTTCAAGAAATACGAAAAACTTTTTTTTCCATGTTAAGAATGCATTAATATCCAAAATAAAAACTAATTGTCAAAAAGGAGTGAAAGTATTCTCTTGTCTAAGTCTAATATATGAGCAAATAATTTCCTCAGTATCATCTACGTTGACATCCGGACTAAACAAGAAACTGAATTTAATACACCAAAATCTAGAATCCATACTATATGTAGAACTCCACGTGACTGCTGATCAGAAAATTAAAAATGAGTGTCAATAGTTAGTTGGCTTTTTTTTTTTAACCTACATTCAAAGAAATTGTTTATTGAGATCCATGATCAAAAGACAGCACCTACAAGCTTGAGGGCTACAAAGGCTGAAAAGATAGTACTTTGTGCAACCAATAAAATCCATCAGAATAAAAGGCATCAGAGCTCTTAAGGCAGGACGGTGAACCCTCTGTATACTCTAAGTTCTTAAGAAGTTGATTATGACATTTTATTTGCCTATGAAGTTTAAGTTCACTTGGGAAGGTGCGGCGGATGGCGCAGGGTGCAAGTTCTGCTGCTAAGATCATATTCGCACACAAAAATGACACCAACATATTAAAAAAAAAAAAAAAGCCAAAAACTAAATAAATAAGGAGATGGAATGTAGGGTAATAGTGCTGCATCCGGACAAAGCATCTTAGATATTGATTGTTTGAATCATAAAACGGCCCAGATTGAGAAGGACCACAATGATCATCTAATACCCAAGGTATTAATTAAGGTGGGCAAGTAAGGGCTAATGAAGTAGACCACTAGAAACCATAATAGCAGACCCCTGAGCAGAACCTACAGCAGAAATGGTCCTTGAGGAACAATACCAGAGGCAGAGCCCACAGCTTTTGCACCAGTGATGAATTCACATAGCTCTGATCAGTAGGAAATGAGACAACAAAAACTCTATTGCTGTTAGTGCCCAAAGAATAATTACTTGTTCAGTCTAGTAAAGATAGTGATTGCAAGATGACCAAAGAGTATTTTCCAGGTCTATTCCCTTCCATAGTAAACATTCACATTTGTCATGTCATCCATACCTCACAGAAGAAAGATGCTGACGAGCTGTCAGCTGTGAGCCCAACAAATCATCCTTCTTACACATAACACTAGTCAAGAAGCCAGCAGGAAAAACTAATGTACTACTCAAACCTGCAGGATTAGGGTAACGGGAGATTTGAGAGAATTAGGGTATATACTGTACGTAAAAACTGAAAAAGAAGTGAAAAAGGTAGACCAGGTTTAAGAAGACTAAATGTGGGGGGAAAAAATAGCGCTCTCACTTCATACATAAGAAAAGCCAAGATTGTGCTCCACTATCTCTTAGTCCCATGTTAAGAAGTGATGAAAACATAACAGACTTCAGAAAGAATATACTGTAGAAGACTTTGAAGTACACAGTTTACACAGCAGAATGAAAGAATATGGATAATTTAATCTGATAATTCACTACTTCTGTAGTCAGGTTAATCACAGATTTTACTGTATTAGACAGTATTATTTTAATAGTAAAAATATGTGCAAGCAATCACCTTTCAGTTAACTTCTTACAAGTTACAGCACTGTAGGACATAAAAACAAGAGGACCGAAACATAGTGACATAAGTTTCCTGAACTTCCAGTAAGAAAATCAAATCATTTCATATAACAAAGACAAACCCCGTGAGCCTTAAAATAACTAAACATGAACTGTGAAATAAAAATAATCTAGTTTGAATATTACTTAGAATTTTCAAGCATGTAGTACTACTGGGAATGTTCTGCTTCAAAACTACCAGTGTTTTACCACTGCATTTCAGAATATTGAGAGCCAGTTTTCTCCACAAATATGAGGAAGGTTTTTAGTTACCTTAACGTGCAATTCAGGATGAGCATTCATATAATCAAACAACTTCTGATAGTTCTGATACTGCTGATCCCATTCTGAGCTCTCAGCATAACGAAAATCATCCCCTAGTGGAGCCAGCAGAACTTTAGTACGGAAAAGCTTTGACTTCTTTCTGTATTGATCTAAAATCATCCAAGCCCTTTGAAAAAAAAAACAAAAAAAACTATAATTCAGAAAACAGAAGAGTAAAGATAAGTATTTGAAACAATTATCTGACATCAAGCTATGCATTGTAGTGACTCTAAAAAAGACATAGTGGACTGTTTCACTTTGTAATTTGCAATTCCCTCTACTGGGGCACCACATTCAACCAACTGCACTGCCGACACCGTGCCAATTAAATCTTCCAAAAAGCATATCAAGATCTTAAACTGTAGGTTAGTCTGCATCAATTTGCTTCTGTGTCAGAACTCACAGTTTAAATTATGTTTACCTGCTTTATATTTAGATAACAATCCTAATCCTTTCCAGCCCTTATTTAAAATAATAAGCAAGCTCTTCTCATCCCATTCTGTAATTCACTCAGACACCTAAATTCATACCTCCACATCCTTGACAGACTAACTGCCCATAAATTAATACTGGAGTAACGTCAGCCTTGCAAAAAAGATTTTTCTTGGAAGACTGCTATTAAAAACCTCTATTCCCCTTCCTTCCTGTATTAGAGTCTAGCCTTCTTAACCTCAGTAACAACCTTAAAAAAATAAAAACCCAACACACAAAACCAACTAATAAACAATTAAAAAAAAAAAAAGGAAAAAGCAGTGAAATTATTGTTTGGCATCTTCTCATGTTTTCTCAAGGAAAACATGTTTCTGTCATTAAGTAGCAGATTAAGAATACTAGGAGTTACGAAGTATGAAGTCTGGGTTATTGAAAAGATCAATATCAAACTCTTCAGCTGTTTATTCTCTTTAATTAGAGATGTGGAAATAATTTTATTAGGGAGCACAAATTATAGTAACATCTGCAAGAGAACAGAAGTAGGAATGAGATGAAGTTTTAAACTGAAAATAGCAGCTAATTCCGGATTCCAATAATCTTTTTCTCCCACAATTTCAACAGGTGTTCTGCTATCACCTATTTTGAATTTGTACTCAAAACATAAACATTTCCGTAACAACTGAAACACCTTTGAAATCCATAAACTCATATTTGATCAACAAGTCAGTGTTTGTTCATTTTCTTATTCAATTTTATAATTGCTGAGTAAACACATCTGAATGTATAGTGATGGAAGACATCAGCACTAAACCTTCAGTTGAATAGTTACATTTCTGCCAACATGAGATTACAAACAACTAACAACTCTGCTTCTGCCTCCCCTCTCTGTCTTTATTATAACACACTTTATAGTTCAGATTACCAAATATTTATCAATATTACTAAGTGTTAATCAATATTTTCCATGACATTCAACAGGATGCTGATTTAAATGTGAAGTCTTCCCTCTCATACAACAAATACAACAACTGACATAACAGAAAATTTGGTATTTCCACCTTATAAGAAGCCAGACTATATTTTTTCATTACACTGTTAGAAAAATATTTTAGAGCCTCTTGAAAAGTACAGGATTTCAGGAAAGGCAAGTTACTGGTGTATTTGCCTTTGGTATCTCTCCTCAACGTCTTCCTGTAGGGTTTTTTTTGTGTTTTTTTTTTTTGTTTGTTTTTTGTTTTTCCAAATTCACTGCAGAATTCATCAGTGTTACTTGCCATTACCTCAAAGTACTTTTATCTGTAGGATACCTAGCTATTTTTAGGAGAGCAGTAGGATCCAGTGCAAACTAGTTCCATTACAAAGCACCAATGAAAAATCTAATGTAGCATGTCAAGTATGTCTCCTACTAAAAATTCTGTTTCAGGAGAAATTGCTCTCTAATAACTTCCTAAATCACTCTCACAGGAAGTAGTGAGAAAGAGTCATCAAAAACCTGCAGGCAGAACTTGCAGAAGATGAAAAATACTTTCATTGAAAAAAACAGATTCAGAAAGAGTTTCACTTTCTGGTCCCTCAGCAAGATATTGGGTAGACTTTGAGATTTGTTTTATTCTACCTTTCTGAATAAAAATGGATTATGGATTAGTCATGATAAGCTTTTTCTAGCCATGTATAACAGCTAAACTATAATAGAAGGAGCACCATTTTACTGGCTTCTTAAATAGTTAAAAAATCCTGTAATTATTGACAAAACACATAATGCATTTCTCAACATATCAATATATTAATAAGCCAAGTCAGTAATAACATCATCAGTGAGACCAGGGTCTCACTCTGTGCTCTATGATCTCAACTAGAAAACAAAACTATTTAGTTGATCTGCAATTTGCTATTCAGGTGAATTTGTGAAGGAGATCTTTATGCATGGTAAGTACTCCCTACTCAAGAATCAGGAATCTGAGACCAAATGCAAACACCAGTGCCACAAAAGCAGTTTAATTCTACTTGCCAGTTCCACATTGAGCAATGTCATCAATTAAAAAAGAGGAAAAAGCTGAATGACCAAAGTGGCTTTTCTGAGCAGCAGGGGAAGAGAAACAAAGCCCATTTTGCGTGCCTGTAGAGTATTGAGTGTACATTTTTGCAGTTCCAATTCTTTCCTATATCTATAGATGGGAAAGAGACATTCATTAAAACAAGCTGTGCTTCCTCAAACAAAACAATTCATTTCCATTCAAGGAAAGGAAAAAAAAAAGCTGTATTTTCTTTTAACTCGGATATAAGTTGTTTGCTCAAAAGCTAGAACTTCAACATATAGGTGAGGGTACAACTGAAAGATTAGGCATGTACAATCTTTATAACCAACGCTGTTCTGAGGTGTAACTTAAAAAGGACAGGCTTTCAATTAGATGGCTCTCTCATTCCTTGCTTTAATTGCAATTAACTTCCAGGGCAACAATAAATCCAACAGCTACTAGTCCTAAGTTCTCAATCTTTAGAGTGCTTGTAAAGCCATAACAGTATTGAAATCAAAAGCAAACTTATCTGAATATTTGAAATGTCTTATCAATTTAATTGCAATTCTAGCATTGATTAAAGGTCACTACTGTAAATCCAGCCTCTAAATTTAACGTATCAAATACTACTTTATTCAGCTCCATGTAGTATAGATCTCCTATATTTTTTTCACTCAAGAAACAAACAAGAAATGAGAGATATGACTGTGCTACAGACCTGTGCCTTGGAAAGCTTGTGACATACAGATTTTCCAATTACTCCTGTATTTCTTCTGTCTCTTCTTCATAAAGAACTCTAAAACTTCTGTTACACAGGCCAAATTAGAGAACTTTGTTTTCCACAATATTCCAAAATTTTCTTTAAATATGAATAATACTGCTAGCATTTTCTAGAAAACCAGTATTTCCTGTAGGTTAATGGAGTTATTTGAAACTACACTATTGAAATGGAAATGCTTATGCTCTTTCTAGTGTCACAAACGTAAAGCCAGGCTCTGAACACAAAGACAACAAGTCAGTTTCACCATTTGCCACTTGTACATACATTTGTTGCAACAAATTGAGTCACATAATCAAGATTTTTCTTTATATAACAGGGACTTAAATACACGTGAGCTTTTCCTTACTAATGATAAACACTCAGTAACTGAAAATTTTATCTGTACTCTATCATAATTATTGCTCTGTCATCACCTTTCACCTTTCTACTTTCAAATAAGATTACTTTTTTCCTATCATCATTTCTAGTACTAAAACATGACAGTTGTGATATATGTAATTTTTTAATGTTACAAATCACATTTCTGATGATAATAGCTCACTTTAAATAATCAGCATCTAGAATAAAACTTTAAAGTAACCCTGCTATTCTTAAAGCTGTCATAAGCAGCAATTTGCAATAATTTTGAACACCTTCATAGACTTTTCTTGTACTCACGGCTGTTATACAAGGCCTGAAGGCAGTAAATGGGACCACAGATAACAGACTTCCTGAAAAAATAACTTTAGCAGTTCCATCTTCAGATTTATTTAGTTTCAAAACAGTAAAGTAAATGGATACGTAAAACTTTGAAATTTAATTAACAGCATCAAAACAACTCGTTTTTTTTCTGAACTGGATTGCATCTGAATATTTTCAGTTTTTAAACAGAACACACAAGATGCAGAACATAGATTCATTTAAAGCATTTACACTAGGAAAGCTAAGCCACAGATTGCCAAGTACTGTGAGGACATACCATGGGAAAATATCTCACTGTACTGCAGTTACAGAATGCTTAACTGTGCTATCCTCGCTGTCCCTTAAGTCTTCCACTGGAAGGAGACAAACTACCTTGAATTCACAAAAATTACAGTGAACCACATGCTACATAACTACTACCTAGATTTTGTACTGAAGGCCCTTTCACAGTGGAATATTCAAAATGAATACAGAAGTAGGGCAATTGGACCAATCTTAATTATAGCGTTACACAAATTTACAGTCAGAAATCAGGAAACCTCTCTTTCTCCATGCTGCTTTCATCAGTTATTCAGCACATACTTATCAGAATTTCCCAAATGTGGACTTGGATTCCATTTCCCTTAAGATAAACTCTAACAATGTTCCACATTTTCTATAGGATAAGCTTGCTTAAATACTATAACAAACTTATGAAGTATGGTTTTGGCCCACATTGAAGTGGTTAAAACTACACAAAATAAACACAATAAAGAAACACAAAATAAAGAACAATAAAGATATCTGATAAATACACACAGTACTACCTCTATGACGTAGCTTCTTCTGTTCTGCAAATATACTTTAGAAAGTTTCAAAGAATTTCTGCAACTAGAACCACAAACCATTATTCTGATACTGAAGGAGCTAAAACCCACTCACACCCAAAAGTCACTTACATACTTCAACTTGCATTATACTGATACTTCACAGCTGTACCAGTGAATGCCCAGTGATACTGACAGTACAGTCCTGACCAAATACAGATCCTTAGATGCACCAAATTAGTTGAGAATTCTGACCTGTATTTATGAAAATGAAGTAAAAAAGGTAAATAGTGGTAGGGAAAGAACTTTCATTCAAAAAAGAACAACCATCAGAAAAGTTGATTCAATTCAAGATTATTTTTATAGTTTCTGCTATCAACATAAAACTTTTTCAAAGTTATTAAATATATTAAAAAAAAAAAAACGAAAGAAAAAATGTTTTAAAAAATTCTCAGAAAACAGAACAATAAACTGCAACAACTTAACAGCTTGGATTCCTGAGGTGTTCAGAACTACAGTGAATGTGGCGGGGTGTGAGCAGAGAATGGGGCAAGTATTTGAAACAGTGAGATAAACTGAAGTGACATTCTGAAAGAGTCACATTTGAACTTTTTTTTCTTTTCTTGTTTCATTATCAAATACACACAAGTTTAACTGGATGTACCGCAGTACATTGTCAGCAAGGCCCAAGTGAACAGGAAAACCAAAAAAATTTAGCATGCCTACAACCAGGATTTACCAGAGCTTATAAAACTTGTAAACTCACATGACAAGAAATGGAAAAGAAAAATGAAATGTGTCTTCCTTAATTATCATCTATTCTCAAACTTCACTGTCTACTACACTTTGAACTTAAGAGCAAACACTAGGTATTATTTTCCCACTACATATTTACCTTAAGAACTACATAAACTCACCAAACTAATCATAGTTGCGATCTTGGACCAGTGCTTCTGTCTGGTTTTGAAGTTATTTTCCTCAGAATATGAAAAAATTGTACCTGTGTTGAATGTTTCCAGAGTGAATGGCTTCAGGCGGAACTCTCCATGGACAGCTTACTCTTCCGCCAGGAAGACGTTTGAAATCAAACTGGCAGCAGATTTTTGGATCTGGACCACAAGTATGAGGAATATCATAGCTATAGAAAGGCATCATATGGCAAAGGATATCTGTACTGGATCCCAAATCTGCAATTAAATAAATAGAGCATACCTTTACTATAAATTTTTAATTTGCCAGAACGAAATCAGTTCCACTATCTCAATCCAAGACCAAGGCAATTTCTTGCTTTGAATATCCGTATCTAAATTCTATGTAGAGCAGAAAGTTTTCTATGTACGCTTGATATAATAATAAAGGCTAAAAATGGATCCAACACAACTGGAATCCCAACAAAGCATGAGTGGTTTGGAAATATATGAAGAAAACGTTAGGGATTTTTCCCACTCACACGAAGCTGACTACTTCCAGAATAAGAGAAGTGAACAAAAATATTTTTGCACTTCAAGCAAACAAAAAGAAGAAACTATGCAAAAATAAGTAAAATGATGCAACAGCCTCCCTCAAAATAAATAAATAAATAAATATGGTGTTACTCTCTTCAGCACATCTGAGTTGATGAGCTTTAACAGTATCTGGATTTCTGGAACACGTGACTTCATTACATTACCAGTATGATTCCATAGACTTTTAAAATACATTTTAGGTACTTGTAAATAGAAGTGCATATACTTCTATGTAAGAACTTGTGAATTCTTAAATTTTCCAATTAGTCAGTCCATTCTTTAAAGTTTGTCCCACTAAAACTAGAGCTGTATACAAACTTTGTCCTTCTCAAAAGAAGGTATTCCAAAATTTAATTTGAAAAAAAAACCCTTAAGTTCTTTCAGATCTTAAATGAACCCTAAATTTGCTCATGTGGTAAAACTTCCAAATGCTGTTTACTTCAATACGCATTTTAAGCATTTTATGAATGCTGCTGATGTACCAAGGAACCTGTATATTGCCTTAAAAGGCAATTATCCACTAATATATGTATTTACTTTTCAACTACAGCTGTTATCTTTTTAAAACTTCACTATTTTTTTTAAACTAGACTAATTACTCTAAACAACCTGTCTGTAAAGATTTTTCAGAGTATTCAAGTCATCTTCACATTTTCCCTGTATAAACAAAATATACACATTGACAGAAAGGAAAAACACATACCCCAGTTCTGTCTCCAAAAGAATTCTAGTGTCTTCTGAGTTGCAAAATATTTTTTAACTGAGTAATGAACTCTCTGTATAAGCATTTTTGAAAATCCTGCGCGTTTCAGAAGATAGGCCATTGTTGGTGAATGCCCAAAGGGATCAACTGCCCAACCAGACTTCGGTTTTACTCCTGTTGACAAGGTAAAATGTTAAAGTGGACGAAAGAAAGATGTACCAATGTAGTTCAAATCAGACCATTAAATACAGAACATCAAAGAAAATAAAATAAAATACACAGCTGAGTACTAAGCCTCCTATAGAACACACCTTGAAATTAAATATCTAGAATTAAACAGATAATTACTTCTGAAAAAACTCAAATATCCTAGAGGCAAGCCTGTCTGTCTAACTGCATTAAAAAAAACCTGAGAGTAGTACCCTATATTGTGGCACTATTTTCATTTTGTCTTAAACAGCTTTACATGGAAACATAATTAAACTTCCTTCTCATTTAAGTCATTTCCAGATGTTACAATTGGAAAGAAATGTTGAAAGAAAATGAACTGATGAAAACAGATGAAAACATGATGTGACTTGTTTAATTTTCAGTCAGTGTAATTTAAATAATTTTAATCTACATTTGCTTTGGGACTTTTTTTCTTTCAAAACTGAATTAATTTACTAGGCTGGCAAACATCAGAATAATAGTGGTTACTATTGCCTTTTAATTTAATTTCATACTAGCAAATAAAGAAGTTGTATCCACCTCTTGTTTAAATAATTCTTCAGTGTGGCTCCTTTCAATACATTTTTTCTTTTTACCTTCTCATTAAAAAAAAAAAAAATCAAAAAACTAAAAACAAAAACAAAAACAGTGGTTTGCTGTCTACCAGGGGCCTGCATTTGAGACATCAAAAAGAACAGACCAGGTATGATAAAGCCAGGAAACTACTATTCCTTCCTGGTCTTTCAAGCTGGATCTCACAATGCTGTGAGGTGGGGGGGAGAGGGGGGTGCATGAAGACGATCAGAGGGCTGGAACATCTCGACTAAGCAGAAAGGTTGAGGAAGTTGGGACTGTTTCAGTGGGAAAAGAAAAGGCTCCAGGAAGATCTTGTTGTTAGGAGCTCAATAGGAGCTCCTATTAGGAGCTCTTGTTGAAAGGAGCTCAGAGGCAGGAGGGGGACCAACTTCTTTCACAAGTAAATAGAGATAAGACATGGGGCACAGATTCAAACTGAAAAAAAAAAAAAAAAAAAAAAAATGGAGTTTAAGGTTTGATGCTAGGAAGAAGTTCTTTGAATATGGCAAGGCATTGACACAGGCTGCCCAGAAAAGTTATGGATGCCACCAGCCCTGGAGGTGTCCAAGGCCAGGCATGATGCATTCCTGGGCAGTCTGATCATGTGGTTGAATATCATGCAGCGCTATAGGCTTGGGCATAGGCTCAGGCTTGGGGATAAGTGGTTGGATGACTGTGAAGAGGAAAGGAACCTGGTGATGTTGGTTGGTGCTCGGCTGAACATGAGCCAACAGTGTGCCCAGGTGGCCAAGAGGGCCAACGGCATCCTGGCCTGCATTAGAAATAGTGTGGCCAGCAGGAGCAGGGAGGAGATCATCCCCTGTACTCAGCACTGGTGAGGCCGCACCTCAAGTATTGTGTTCAGTTTTGGGCTCCTCACTACAAGAAAGACATTGAGGTCCTGGAATGTGTCCAGAGAATGGCGAAGAAACTGGTGAGGGGTCTGGAGCACAAGTCTTATGAGGAGCGGCTGAGGGAGCTGGGCTTGTTCAGTGTGGAGAAGAGGAGGCTCAGGGGAGACCTCATTGCACTCTACAACTTCCTGAAGGGAGGCTGTGATGTAAAAGGGTCTGGCCTCTTCTCCCAGGCTAATAGTAGGACCCGAGGAAACGGCCAGAAGTTGTACCAGAGGAGGTTTAGGTTGGACATTAGGAGAAACTTTTTATCTCAACGGGTGGTCAGGCACTGGAATGGCTGCCCAGGGAGGTGGTGGAGTCGCCGTCCCTGGCAGTGTTCAAGAGGCGCCTGGATGAGGAGCTGCAAGATATGGTTTAGTGCTTGTGGTACTAATAGGAATGGGAGGGTGGTTGGACTAGATGATCATGCAGGTCGTTTCCAACCTTGCGATTCTATGATTCTATGATTCTATCCTGCCCACAGCAAGGGGGGCTGGAACTAGATGATCTTTGAGGTCCCTTCCAAACCAAGCCATTCTATTAAGATAACAGTATAACAACTTTTCAAAATAATTTAATTAAATAGGATAATGTTAAACTACCATTAAAATCACTAAATAAATAATTCCCCTGTAGAAGAGGTTATCTCTTCTTATGGAAGTAAGCCAAAAATACCTTACTCCAATAATTCCTTAAAGTTCTGAAAGTTAATGTGTTGTCTTTATTCGTTTACTTTTTTTTTTAATGCAAACAATTTTAATATTAGAGTAAATTTAGGTTTTACAATTACTCTAAGATTATTTTTAATTATCTTACACAGAAGTCCAATTAATATACTCACTACAGAATAGACCCAAACACACAGAATAATAATTTTCAAAGAATGTGAAAACCTGTCATCATTTTCCAAAGTCCCACTTCCTAAGACCAGTAAAATACATCAGGATAGAACATAATTTAAGTACACTTCATCTAGAAAGTTTTTTTGTTTGTTTATCTGCAAACTGCAGTTACAAATATTAGAGTCAGTCTTGTGGTTTTCACTACAAAGATCTGATTTAATTTTTCTGGGAAGCAGAGCAAGCAGCGCCTCTTATTTTTTAGACATATTTTTTAGAAAGCTGCATTAGTGCAGTTAACTTTTAGTTCAGTGTACATACCCAAGTTCCGTTCTAGCCATTGATGTCCTTCTATCAGTTGGTCAATTAAAGTGAAGTAATGAGAAGAAGCTTCATCAGGCATTACCCATCCTCCTGTTACTATTTCAAACTGCCCATCTTTTATTAACCTGAAAATTATGTAAACTGTGATCAAAACCTTGCATCTAGAAATACACTTTTAAAATCCATTTCTGAATATCCAGTAGTTATTTATAAGGGACACAATGACAAAATCTGAATCATGCTACTTCCATCACTGGACTATACTGTTTTTAATCAAACAGTGAACAAATGAATATATGAACTGTATATTTCGTAATGTCTCTGTACAACAATAGTTACAGCTCTACTACAGCTTTTTTCTTTTCAAGTCAGGAAATAATTTCAAATATTTCATACATAAATCACAAAAATGAAATAGTGTACATGTCATGGTGCTAGAGGTTAATTGATGCCACAATTAAAGCGCTACTAATGTCTCCCATGCTTTGTTCTTTTTATTGTTTTAGAAAGCTTAAATAAACCTTCAAAGTTTATTATGTATATAAAGGCTCCAGAATAGCTCACTCATTAAACTGCATTCCTGAAACACAAGATGATCCAGTTTCCCTATAAAGATGTCAATAATAGAATGATGCTTCCAGCATCAGATTGTCTCTATAATTTAGTCTTACTATTGTATACTAGAGTGTAAGTGTTAAAATAATCTAGTACAGATAATACCAATAAAAGTATGGTAATTCATACAGCAAAAAGTTACCAGTGCAGTTTCCCTAACTGTTGCAGCAGTTTAAACTAATATCTAGTTTCCTTGAAGAAAGCACATAGTTCCTTAACATTTGCCTCTTACAGTGTTCCAATGTATTTCTTCAATCTCAAGAAAGAACTCATACATATATTCATGCATTAGAAAAATATTTTAAAAAATTATTTACATGTCATTTTCAAGATTTTCATGTTTGCATAAACTCTGCAGTTGAGAGGCTTTCGTAACCCTGAAGTATACTGCACCCTATGCATCCTTAAGGAGGAGTGTGAGCAGAAGAGCATCTCAGAGGTGAGCTATCGACAGTTGGATCTAGTCTTGAAGCAAAGCACATTAAAAACTGAACACGTTTTTCAAAACTCTTAACTAGATCCTTACTTATATTTATCAAGGAGCACATTTTCTCACTTCAGTGCCTATGCAAATCATTTACTTTTGTATTATATTTCAACTTGTGATTTTAAAAATAAATTAGAGGAGTAAGGTTGTACAACTTAAGTGTCACGTGTCTTAAAAACGTATTTAACAAGGAACAATGTCATTTCACAGCAATGTTGTAAGTATGTAACTGAAGGAAAAAATATATACATAAATCACTACCATGAAAGGACTTCATAAAGAAGTTAGGCTTACAACCACAATTTAATAACAATTTGAATGATACCTTCAAGATTGGACATGGAAACTTTTAGACAATTTTTCAGTAAGTCAGTAATGAAGCTCTATTTCCCAGAGAATCATATCATATTTCTCGTAACAGTTGTAATTTTTAACTGGGAAACAGTAAACAAAAAGTCAGTACTTGAGTAGTGCACTTGCTGTAGTAATTCTGCATCACAAGTGAAATATAAAGCTTACAATGTAGTCAATTACACATGAAGTATCAAAACATACAATATGGAATGTAAGAAGTACCAAAAGTGTTCAAACCTTTTAACAGCATCCCTTCTCTGGCTATCTATTCCATCCCACCATTTTGAAAAGTAAGAAATTTCGGACCAAATAAATTTCCTTCGGTTGTCTTCTTGCAGTTTAATAACCATGTTATTTAAGATATGCTGTGTCTGATCTCTGAAGTAATCATCAAAAGTCTTCAGCCAGCCTAAGTTTAAAAAAAAAAAAAAGTTAAACTTAAGTTACTTTCAAAAGTCTTAGTGATCTATCTTATTCCCACTCCCTGCAAAAACTTGAGCTGAATTTTACATGCTATCGCTAGTTTGTAGTGCTAAATTCTGAGGGCTTTTTGTTGGCTTCATGTTTTTTTTTTCTTGTTTTGTTTTTGGAGGGGAATTCTTTGTTTTTTACAAAGTTCACCTGTTTTGTTTTCTTGTATTAAACATGCAGATTATTAGGTATTCTACTTCCATCAGCTGAGAATATGCAAATTTTTAACTTGTGTATTTTTTAAAAAAGTAATTTAAGCAGAAATGAAGAAAGGAAAGAAAGATGTAGATATCTGCAAATTCATATCCCTTGATGATTTCCATTATGTTTCCTCATCTCTCTCAACAGAAGACTATATGTTAACTGGTGTCTTCCCAGCCTGTGACTTATTCCATCATACATATCCCCATAATTGTCCTTGAATTTCTTATTTATCTAAAAATCTTACATAGCAAAATTACTAGCAACACATTATACATGGACCTTAAAGAGAAAATGAATAGATTAATGGTATTGCACAGCCTCAGGTGTAAAGAAGTAAAATGGAAGCAACTAAGCAGCACAAAGCCCTGCTGCACAACTCCAGCATCATTTACCAGATGTCTATCAGCAATGACTGTTAAAATGTACCAATTCAGTGATGCATATCTAATTAACCATGCATTCAGGCTTCACACTGCATAGCCTTCCATGAAAGTCCTTACCTAATACCTTATATGAGAAAGTACATTCATCTTTCACTACAAAACTTGGAAGATTTGTCTTCTTTCCACAATTGCATGGGGAGAGGGGGGAGATGAAACTGCCTACTTAACACACGAGCAGAATACTCCTACTCTTCATAACAGTTCTTGTCATGAATGCATGTGCTGCCAAAAGAGACTTGGTAGCTGAGCTTCAGTAATACACAGTAAGTACAGAAGAAAACACAAGTGATACTGCAAACCATCCCTATGGCACCTACGTTTTAAGATTTTGTGGAAGTTTCCATGAGATGTGAAGACTTCATCCAGATAAATCTGACCCTAATGATTTCATGCTGATTATCAGTTTTCCCTTGGTTTTTGTTCTGTGAAGTCACTACTACATATGACAATGCCAACAATAAGCATTAAGCTGTTCTGGAATTAGTTAATACTGTTTCAAAACAGTTGGATAAATGCAAAAGATTTCAGTATAATTATAAACTCTATTTTTGTTACTACAACAATTCTAAATCAATATTCAGATTCTATTCTGCTTTATATTCATGATAAGATCTTAGGAAGAAAAACTTCAGTTTTCTACCTTGAAAAGAAAATTATAACACTCCTGAGGAAAAGAGCTAGTTCAACGTCTTTAAAATAAAACACCAACACAGAAACAAACAAACAGGATGCTTTGTATCTAGAAGAATCTCCACATCTACGTTTCTCCGTATAAACAACTTAAAGGAGAAGACTACATTTTGTTGAGAAAGTTAATTTGAAAGCTTTCAATCCAGATGTGAAATATACTTTTCCTCAAAGGTATCGAAAGCTTAACACAAAAAGCTGACAGTAAATTACAATTTCACAATGGCTGAAAAAAAAAAAAAAAAAAAAAAAAAAAAAAAAAAAAGCAGAGAACAAGCTGAGCTTATTTTAGTTTTATGCTGGTTTTAATCAAAATGCTGCCAAAGAATTTGGCAAAAAATCACAATCTATTTCAACCAGTAATTGGTTACAGAAGCTTTTACTCAAAGAATTGTGGCTATATGATAAATAATCTTTTCCAATTTAGCTTTTAACAAACCAAATAAATACTTTATTGATACTTGCATCAAATGAATTCCATGTAGCAGGCTACAAATTCACAACTTCTTACTAGGAGTTTCTTCTGCAAGGGATAATGTTCTCGCATTAGCACAGATCTCATGCAGAATGAGGTGAAACCATTCAGATCATTTTATGTTCTTCATATGCAGAAATACGTCATCATCATAAGCCATTTTAGCATGCTTTTGTTACTTGACTACTTTGCGGAAATAAAAGGGAGCATACACTGAGTTGGTTGTCTTAAACATCATAGGAAATCTCAATAATAAACCAACATAAAGAATAACAAGGACAAATAACAAAGCAAATGACATAAAATTACATTTTAATGTAGGAAAAAAAAATTGTTGGAGACTTGTTTTTAATATATTCTCAGCTAAGCTACAGAGGCAGAATTAGCACTCCGAATCTTGAGGAAGTCTTAGGAAAAATTTAAGTGCTCACACAATTAGTTGCAAGCCATCAGAACGTCACCTGACATGTCATTACTGTACATCTGGTAACCCAAACTTGATACATTCAGTTCTAAATAGATAGCTCTTAAGCCCCTTACTTACGGAGACTGTCCAACTTTGCATGGAGCTGTAAACATTCTACCTAAGTATCAAAAGTTGAAGAGAATAATAAATAAATTCTCTTGCAATTGCTACCTATATGCTACTATCACCTTAAATATTAATTCACGTCTCAGTCCCTAACATCACTTAAGATTTTAGTACAACTCCAGTTCATACTTTGCTTACACATAAGCTAAGTGTTTATTCCTAAGTTGAAAGGTTTACCAGTGTATTTGGATCACGTACACACAAAAAAATCAAATACTTTGGAAAGAGTGAAGCAGCTTAAAGCTACAATTGCCAAAATTAAACAGTTACATCAGCAGTCACAATTCTCAATTTAAACTCACAGTGTGATCTTCCTCAAAATAAAATTGTAAATAAGGAAAAAACATTGTCTTTAATTTTCTTATCTACTCTTGACTTCACAACTATTTAGGGCTTTGCCAGTTACTTTCCTTTTCTGCAAGTGTATGACATAGGAATAGAGGGTGTAGTGCTACATCTTGGATTGCCTCACTCGGATTTGTCCACTTAAGTGAAAAAAATTCAGCTTTCCTCACTTACCACAAATTACAATCTAGCTGTTTGGGGTTTTACTTCCTCTATCTCCACTTTTCCTAACATTCACACGTTTTTTCCTGGTTGACAGAACCCAAGAGTCATGCCCCATAGTCAACGCAACTGATGTTCAAAAAAATTCTAGAGCATTTCTCTATACTTCCCATCTCAGTTTCTCCCTGAAACTTTAGGACACGCAAGTACAGACACAGGTAAAGTTTCAAAACAGAAATTAGGACAGAAGTGGACAAACTAGCATAATGCAAAAAGTAACCATATATGTAAAAGCACTTTACCTGATCATGCTAAGAATCAGAGATCAACCTTGAAAATATAAAAGTGTATCTAGTGAATGGCTAGAATACTATCAGTTACTAGATAAATGCATTTTTGAAGGCAGTTTGCACTGCCAACTTAATTTACAGTAGATCAGATTAAATCACTTAGTCTAAAATTCACATTTCAGTACCTTCTGTAACTGAAAAAAGAAGTTTAAGTGATTTATCAATTTTACTGCACAATTAAGTAAAACCATTGAATTTCAGTTAGCACTGCATAGCTATCCAGAAAAGTAAAACAATAAAGTAGCGAAACTTCAATCCTGGGAACTTTAAGATGCACACCCAAATTAGTTTAAAAAATGTTGGTGATTTTTTTTTTTTTTTAAATTCATATAGTTCTGTTTAACACTAAATTAACCAGTTCCTGGAAGACAGAAAACTATTACAAAAAGCTGAAGGAGGGTGTCTAGATTCACATTATATCCACACTTAGGTAACATGGAAAGCTTAAAAAAGAAAAAGAATGAAAGACAAGATTGGCAGACACATAGCCGCAAGTTCAGTGCTTTCAAGAACTTTAAAATGGGGCATGTGCTTAACTAATCATACACAGGAACAGTCAGTAATAACACAAATACTAGAAATAAAAAATCCAAAAGCTTGCTGATCCAGTAATTAAAAACAAAAGTCCTTAAAGTCTATGCATCAATTGTTTTGTTCAGAGATCTCATATCATTCATGTCAAAACTAACTAAAGAAAGTAAACAAGTTTGTTGCTTTGCTATTAAAAAAAAATATTCGTGACAAAGACCTCAATGCTAATTTCACATAAAAAGTGCCTCTGCAATAACCACGAATAACTCCTTGGCTAAGAATGGGAACGGAAACTTGATGAAGTATGTTGTCTTTGAGGTAAAGTTAACTGAAAAAGCTAAAGCAGTCTTAAGATTAATTCTCATTTTTCTGTTTGGCATAGTATAAACCACAACATGACAGAAAGCTACCTGCAACATTTATGGTAATTCAAAACATAAGCAGAGCATGAACTTGACCCAAAGTTATTCTCCCTAGTAATACTGTTGAGGAGGAGAAATCCTTATACTAAAATGGTAAAAGAGTATTCTTATTTTCCAGTACCATTCTTCATCTTGTAAAAGATTTTTCTTCAATAAATTCCAAGAGTTATTCCATACTTGCTACACACTACTTTCATAATCATAACTAACAACTTATTTGATTACCAAAAGCAAAATCTGTCATGAAATATGAGGTACTTAAAAAAAGTATAGAGAGAATAATGTGTTTGGCTTACACAATGCAAGGCATATTTCTGCTGTGTGCATAACAAATCTGCTGCCCTTGTGCCTAAGATGGGAAGAAAAATTACACTGATCATTAATCAAAAGCATGCTCTCTGCAACAGTACTGTCAATTTTCAGTGGAACTGTCCTGACATAAAAATGAAAAGAAAACCTCTTTACCTAAAAGCTACCTACCATCCAACATGCAACCACAGAAATACTGAGAAACCAGTAATAAAAACTGAGTTTCCTGTAGTTCAGAACATCACAAAACAAATCAAATAAACACCTAGCTCTGCAAATTCTGTTTCTATTCCTAGACTTCATCCTCCTCCACAGAGAAATACTAAGTCTTCACCATTCAGTTTGTACTGTATGATCTTTTCATAATCCCCATAGACAGTTCCCTGTTTAACATTGTGGCTGTTTATTAATGTCTAAATGAACAGAAATTATTGTATTTTAAAGCTTCCTATTGAAGACAACATGAACACATTGATCAGTAAACTTTCCATTTCACAGTCTTACAATCTGAAACATATCCACACATATGTATTACAAAGTTCACAAGTCTCAATTCTATAATAACTAACTGAAAAAAACATCATCAAGATCATGGTCAATACAGCAATAAATGCTACAGGGGTTGGTCAGTTATCTTTGAAGTCTTTTGACTTCATGTTAGCAAGCTGCTCTGATCTTCACTGATTGCCAGTAGCTGAAACACAATTACATCCACAATTCATCCAAGGCATGAGAGGTACTCATTCTCATACCTATTTTCCCAATAGTTAATGCATATATTACTATTGAAGGAAGAATCACAGAGTTCTAACTTTGAAGGTCCTGGTTGTGTTCTCATGGGAGAAGGCAAGGCAAATTTATCAGAATCTAACAATACGAAGTCTTTCAGAGCATCAGACCAAGTGTCACTCCTAAAAACAGAGCTCAGAACTGAAAGCTACCTTTTCTTTCCTTAAGGATTCTGCTTCAGGGCAGTTTCTTTGCTTTTCAGCTGCAGACTTCAGAGATATAACTGGTTACGTGAAAAGCTAACGTACTCTCAGATAAGAAAATACAGTATAGGCTTCTAGTTACATCTTTACCAACCCATCCTATCTATTGGTAAATATTTTTCATGTTTACTTTTACAGTGTAGGTTCATCGTATCTTAAAGCTTTTTCACCTGAAGGCATTTTCCTTTAATTCTCTGGGGGAAAGGAATCGCGTAACCATTGTCTGATACATAAATACAAAATACAGGAGATTTTACATCACTGTTGTAGATAAATTTTCTCTATTTCAAGTGCTTATTAGTAAGCATTTTCATACTGAAGACAATTCCACTAAAGTGCTGTTACCAAAAGCCTGGAGATTTCCTGTGATAACACTCTATCTAAAGCAAACAATAATCAGCGTCTCACAATCACAGCTATAGTGATGGAAGGGACTACACATACCAGTACTGTATCTCAGTCTAACGCTATTTGATATCAGTAAAGAAATCTGACTGCGATTGAAAACATTTAGATTGTAAGCACAAGGAAATGATGATTTCTTGATTTCCTAAATACAGATTTTGTATTAAAGAAATGAGTCACTTAGATACTACTATTAAAGGTATTAGCCAAAACAAGACACCAGTAAGATGAAAGGTGAAAGTTATCTCCAGTGTCAGCCAAGATATTGAACAGGTCCTCAGGGATGCCCTATGTAGGAAAAAAAAAAAAATCACAAAAGAAAAAAGAGACAGGTCTCGTAACTTCACAGAATTACTCAAACGTTATTATATAAGAGGCAACCATACAGAGGACTTCTTTCAGAGCTGGTAGAACAAGTTCCTTACAGATTTAACGACTGACTTCCTCCAAAATAAACAACTGACTGCTGGTAAAAATCCATTTCAGAAGCAAAATTCATTATGATCAACGCCTCTGTGTTTGGATGTAGGCCAGAGCACTGCTGGAGAAGGCAGGGCAGAATCAGATAAAACTTCATTAAATTGAACTTGTAGGCACACCAAAAGACATCACCATTCAGATGTAAAATTAAAGAAATGACAGACATACTGCAAGCATAATTTCAGGATAAGAAAGTTTTGTAAATGACAACACAAGAAATTAATCAAGGAAAGGGGCTGGCAGGACCAACTCTGGCAAAGTCTGTCCCAGAATTTTAGTAATACTG
This sequence comes from Lagopus leucura, assembly GCF_019238085.1. NCBI lineage: Eukaryota > Metazoa > Chordata > Aves > Galliformes > Phasianidae > Lagopus > Lagopus leucura. Next base: position 787,442 of record NW_024962258.1, read on the forward strand.
GCAACTCAAAAATGTTTTTGCTTCTCTCTCGTTTGTTTTCTTTCTCCACAGACAACAAACAATCCAAACATGACAGAGAAAAACGCAGAATTCATGCGTTGAAATAAAACTACGTACTCAGACAAAGAAAAGGAAAAGGAAAATAATTGTGACTATGTATATATGTATACACACACATATATATAAACATATATAACAAATGATGCACAAGCAATTCTAACCATCCCCCAAACCATGCCCAACTAGCCTTCTGAGCAGTGAAAAAGAGCAAGATGCAGTCCCACCTCCTTCAAAACTCCTGCTTTATGTCATATGGTATGGAATATCCCTTTAAGTCAGCTGCTCTAATTCTGTTCCCTCACCACTTCTTGAGCCCTTCACTGCAAATAGCCTTGGCTTTGTACAGCACTGCTTAGCTACAAACACCTACGTGTAACCAACAGTTTTTTTCTCCTAGAACCAAAAAAATAGCAGCATCTCAGATAACTCTGAACAAAAAAATTCCATCCCAGCTGAAACTGAGACTGACACCCAGTGTCAGTGCTCATCAGGCAACAAAAAGTTGTTGGCTGTGAAAGTCTACTGCAGTTGCTTGCCTGGTTAAAAGAGGCAGGACAGATTCTCCAATGCCACCAGCTCCAGTGCAGATACACTGTACAGTGGAATGTGGGATCACACTGTGACAAACTGTGAAGACCCTAGGGCAGGGATAGCACCACTCACAGCTTTGAGGAGTGCCTAACCCGGCTAAGAAGGTGTGGGAGGGGCCAGGAGCAGCAGCATAACACACCCACAGGTATAAAGGCAGTCCTAGCAACCAGGAGCACAGTGACACTGCGCCACAGGCACAGCACAACAGTAGAGTCTGGTGCACCCTTTTGCTCAACGCTTTGCCCAGGCAAGCCACCAGACAGCCCGCTATCTCAATTCTGAGAGCAGCAGGGTACAACACACTATTGAAGCAAACATGGTGACCACCTGCCACCACAGTCAGTGTGAGGAGGAAACCCAGACAGAGGGGCCACTACACTAGGTGAACACATGCGCCCAGACAGATCTTCTGCAGCGTAACAGAGCTGCCCACATCCTTGATGGTGAAGAACTCCAAAATGCCAAAGTCCTGCAAAGGCCTGATGGGGATGTCATGAGTGCAAGTGTTCCCCATTTGATTGGGCTTTTTCAGCAGGCGTGGGATGTGAAAACAAGAAATAATTCTTTAGATAGATCAGTCATATGAGGCAAGGCAAAGGAGAGTGTACCCTCTGATAAATGAGAGGGGAGAACTGGCTTCAGCCGACATGTAGAAGTTCTGTTCTTCAGCAAGTTCTTTGCCACAATCTGCATTGTGATCACGCTTCTCACACCTCTCACATCACTCAACCTCTAGGCAGGAGCCACGGAGGCAAAATTCCTCAGTGTAAGACTAGAGGAAGTCTAAGTCCACCTCATGAGGCTAGATGTGTACAAACTAACAACATGCATCCCAGGTTCCTGGAGTAGCTGGCTGACGTGGTTGCCAAGCCACTCTCCATCACATTCGAAAAGCCACGACTGTCAAATGAAGTCCTTGGTACTGGAAAAAGAGGAGCATCGCTCCCATTTTTAAGAAAAGGAGAAAGGAAGACCTGGGATAATATAAGCCAATGATTCTTATTATGAGCAGATCCCCCTGGACACTATATTAACTCACATGTGAGACAAAGAGCTCATCCAAGACAGCCAAACTTAGCTTCACTAAAGGGGAGCTCATGCCTGATCGATCTGGTGGCCTTCTATGATAGAGCAACAGCCCTGGTAGACAAAGGAAAAGCAATGGATGTCACCTACCTAGGCTTTCACAAGACCTTTGACATGGATCTGCAACTTCTCTTTAAGTTAGGGAGATACAGATTCAAAGGCTGGACTATGTAGCTGTGATCAACAGCTGCAAGTCCAAGTGGAGGCCAGTGATAACCATCCCTCAAGGGTTGGTACTGGGACAGCTAACTCCTTAACATCTTTAGCATTAATGACACAGACAGTGGTCTGCCAAGTAGTGCAGCTGATATAACAGAAAGAAGGGAAGTTATCCAAAGGTACCTGGACAAGCCTGAGCAGTGGCCCACGAGGACCTCATAAGGTTCAGCAAAGTCAAGTGCAAGCAGTTGTGCTTGAGTTATGGTAATCCCAGATGTGTGTACAGACTGGGAGAAGAACTCACTGATAACAGACCTACGGAGAAGGACTTGCAGGTCCTGGTAGCCAAAAGGCTGGACACGAATCACCAGCAAACACTTGAAGCCCAAAAGGCCAACAGGATCCTGGGGTGCACCTGTTCTGCCCTAATGATGCTCCATCTGGAGTATTCCAAGCCTTTCCACAGCAGGGGAGCTGGAACTAGATGATCTTTAAGGCTTTTTCTAACCCAAGCCTTTCCATAACTCTATTATCAGTAGATATAAAGATTAAGGAAAAGAATGAAGGTCAGAAAGTTGAAGGTTAGGTCCAAAGAGACCTTCCAGAATAACAATAAATTGTTCAGTTCTGAATGAACTGAATGCTTCTGAATGAAGCATCAGTTAAACAGGCCAGGCAGTAGAATGAAATCATACCAACCTGATCTTACATAGAACACTGTTACAGATGGAGTGTCTAGACAACAGGTTAAAACAATAAAAATAAAGACAACGAGATTACTAAAACCTGCAGAAAAAGAACCAAGGGTTATGTTCTAAAAAAATTTACACAAGGAAAAACCCTGACCTTGTCAAAAACTGCTCTGTTATGGAACTCGTATGGAGAGTACACAGAGCAGTGTACTTCAAAATAGGAAAAGGAAAGAATCTAGCATTTTAGCATTTATATCTAGTTAGTTATAAAACAGCATACTTAGCATTAGAACAGGAAAGCATCTATCTCCTGCTTAAGTCTGGAAAAGTCCATCAGAACAAGTGATCTGGAAGATAATTTTCAGTGACAAAAAAGATTCTTCTCCTGACCTATGGAAAAAGGTCAAGCAAAACACTGACTCAAAATGCAGGCTCTTAGCCTTCACTGTCATATACTGCACTTGAAGAGAAATTAGTATAACTGAGCCTTTATCAAACCTCATGATGTAAATGGACACCTAAGAAGTTTTAAGCAAAGCCCTTTTAAGCTTTTACCTGTAACCCCCAACCATCAAGCTCCTTGTGCAGAGGTTATTTTTCAATCTAGCTAAAATCATCTGAGGATAGAGGTGACACTCAGCAGCTAACCTCTAATGGGATCCCATTGTACTGCCTCCAGTTAGAATATGATGTTATTAGCATCATTAGAAAGAAGGGAGAAAGGTAAATTCCACAGCCCATTTTATAAAGGATTGAGAGACTTAGAAAGCGCTGCACATTCTTATAGCACAACTTCACATTCATTAGACAACTGCACAGTGTAGCTTCTGTTGGAAAAGTTTTCAGGAGCACAACTAGAGAGGAAACACATTGACACAGCTTTAAAGACAGTTCAACTAAAACATGGATCAGAGTTTGTATTGTGACTTCCTCTGAGTAACTTTACAGTACGCTATTTTAGCTGTTATAACTGGATAACCGTCTCTCCAGATTATAGCTTTCATTTTGTTTTATTCCTGAGCATCTAGTGTATTCAAAGTCACTTACATTCAAATTACCTGTCTTACTTCAGTCAGATTTTACTTTAAATTCAGACTTCATATTATCCCAGTATAGTTTTCCTAGGCTAAGGAACAGAGACAGTTGAATAGGGGAAGTTTTAATGGCAAGTTTGAGGTTTTTGACTGTGCAACATCTTCCAGAAAGTACATTCCTTTAGCAGTGGCTGAGGATTTAATATCCAAGTTACACTAAGAAATCAAAATAAAAACGATATTTGATGCACCAATGAATAAACTGTGTTTATCAGCAACATAAACACAGAAAATCACCATTACCTTCTAATAACAGCACTCAAGTTCTAACCCCAGTTAATGTATGCAAATAACGTCTCTTGTAACAAGCTGTCCCTTGAAGTCAACAGCATTAATATTATATTTCTGTTTGACTGTTTTGCTAAACAGTCAAGTAATAATGTAGCGTGCCTCAAAAACACTCAGATTATAACAGAAATGATAGTATGCATCTTACTTAATTCAAAAGCCCCTACGTGCCAAAACAGAAAGTACTACCTGGGTCATTATGCGAGTGAGGCACAACAAAAACTTGAAGTGGTTCATTGTCCCATTCATTTTCATTGTAGGTAATATCAAATCCTTGTTTCCAAACTCCACCATCTGGATTATCGAAAGGAAGAATGTCATAGACATCCAACATCTAAAAAGGGATAAATATAAAACAGAAATTCATTAAAAAAAAAATTCTATTAAACCGAAGCTGTTTTCTTTAAAAACCAGCAGTAATACTGGGTCAGCCTGTTTATTACAAAGGGAGAGATTAATTATAAGATGAAGCTCCTTACACACATCCAAAATTTGCTTCGTATTTTTGAATTATGTAAGCAGTTTTAGATAAAGATATCATTTAACATTTTTCCCCCCAAAAAATCAAACAAAAACTACCTTTTAAATTCATCTTTAAAATCTAAATAGAATTAGATGCATTTTTGCAATAAGTATGCAAGCAAACAAGCAAACAAAAAAAACCCTGCAAAACTAGCTAGCTTAAAGTCTTCCTCAACTTGAAAGCAATTCACAATGTATCTGTAACAACAGGTTTCATTCCATGAAGTTCTTTCCAGACCTGTACACTTAGGTGATAACTCAAGACAAAAAAAATACTTTCAGAAGGTAAGGATTGTAACAATTTCAGTTTAATTTCACAGCAAGTATAGCGGAGCAAACTATGGGTATGTTAATTTGAATTGCATAATATTAGGCTCAAAACATGAACAATATAGAACTTCAAGTTGCCATCTTATACCAGCCCAAAAAGAACAAGACACCTATTTTAAATTATGCTACAACAGTGTTGACAGAAATTATAAGTGCATAAAAAGTTGTGGTTTTTTTCTGTTGTGGTTTTCCTCAGCATACAGATTTCATGATATTTACAATTGTGCGAGAAGATGAGAAATGAACCAGCACGGAAGATAAAAATTACATTTTCCTATTCAAGGAAGAACTTCAATCTCAGAACAAAACTGCAAAACTGTGCAAAGGAAGATATAGACCTGTTGTCCAGAGAAAGGCCACAAAAATGATCCACAGAATGGAACATCTCTCCTACAAGGACAGACTGAGAGAGCTGGGGGTGGTCAGCCTGGAGAAGAAAAGGCTCCAAGGTGACCTGATAGTGACCTTTCAGTATCTAGAGGGGAGCTACAAGAAAGAAGGGGACAGAGTCTTTAGCAGGGTCTGTGGTGTCAGAACAGGAAATGGTTTCAAGCTCAAAGAAGGCAGATTTAGAAGGAAAAATTGTTTTGCAGTGAAGATGGTGTGGCACTGGAACAGGCTGCCCATTGATGTGGTTGGTGCCCCATCCCTGGAGACTTTCAAGGTGAGGCTGGATATAGCCCTGGGCAACCTGATCTAGCTGTGGTGTCCCTGATCATTGAAAGGGAATTGGACTACATGGCTTTCAGAGGTACCTTCCAACTCTTAAGGATTCTATGATTCTAAGATCATTAAGACTGCAATTATTCTAGCATATTTTTAATGTGGCCTTGGTACTTGAAGGTGTTGTGCAAAAACGTTCATACAAAAAATTTCCTGCCTTGAAGACAGGTTATGTTCATACCTGGCACTGACGCAGGGTTTACAAATACAGAAGACAAACAGAAGTTTCCTTCAAGCAGAGCAGATCTCTTTAAAGAAGGTGGAAGCGAAGGACTGAGAGGAAAAGTATTTCAGCTGGCAGGAGGATGGATGAAGAGTAAGTGGAAGACGTGAGGAAGTTAGTAAAGCAGAAACTATTTTGGGATAAAAGAAATGGAAATGTGAGATTCAATGAGAACTAGAAATATATGCAGTAGCATCAGACCTTTGTAATGCCAGAGAAAGATAATACAGGTAAAAATGTTATCCTAACAAGAGTAAGGTAAAGTTTCTCAGGTAAAGTTCCAACACAGTAAGGCATTTTGATTTAGTATCCACCTAGAAACACAAGATCCTGCGTGAAGTCATCTCAGGCCTTTCACTGGAAGCTGTTTTTTCCTACATTATACAGAGTTTGTGATTGCCAATGTAAACACACTGCTCAATCACACATCATAATGCTGCACTTACAGCAGCTAAAAGTAAGAGTTATTCCAAGATGAATCACAATGAAAGAATTTCCAGTTTCTAAAAGCTTTAGAGATTGGGGATTTGAACCACAAGTATGTATAAACTGCCAAAAAAATCCTCATTACACCAGATATTTTTACCTGACTACACCATAAGACAACAATAAAGCAGTAACTATAAGAAAGTCAAAATCTTGACAGTTAACACAGCAGCTCTGTTATTAAGCAGTTTCTTCTATATGCCAGTGTTGAAAACAGTGACTAGCTACCCCAAGCCAACCTTCAGCCAGCTCCTTTAAATTCCAAAATTGCTGCTTCAGCTTCCATCAAACTACGTTTTTTGTTTTTGCCTTTGGTTTTCAGAACATAGGCTTTTTAGAAATCTGTATTCAGCATTCTCAAAACAGATTAGATTCATCTATTTCTTATCTGTTTATTTGCACAGTTGGAGCACATAACTGATCCAACACCCAAACTTCTTTCCCCTTTCATTTTATTCAGTATCTGGCAAACACATGCATTTTAGAAGTTATATTCTAATATACTCAAGTCAGTCAAGAATTAAAAAGAGGAAAAAAAGCAATTTTTAACTACTTTTTGGTTTACTTACAAATCAAGCCAGAGGCTTAGTTGGGCCCAAAACAAATGTCAGTTGTGTGAAATTTACTCACCAAGAAATAGACAAAATTGAAAACAGCAGTCAAGAAAGAGTTTTATTCTTTTAGTAGACTTCTACACCTGATCCAACAACTCACGTTAAACAACTGCTTTTTGTGACTGAGCTAAGAAGAAAAATTAACAGCAAAAAACACAGCATTTGGAACTGTCAGCTTTCATGTGCTTTCAGAAAAAAAAAAAAAAAAAAAAAAAAAAAAGCCACTGAATTTTACCTCTGCCTGAGAGAACAATCTAAGAGAAAGGCATACATTCAGGAAAATACAATTTAAATACATACAGTACAAACTGTTTTCAGGACTAAGATTGTGCATGCACATAAACACAGTGTGGAATATAAGCCATTATAAACCTAGAACTAGCAGGACGTCAGCTGGGCCTTGACTAAATATCTGAGTTGCATGAGATGACCTCCCATCACAGCTGTGCCAGAATTACTTCCACCTTTGAACAACACTGCTTAACAGAAAATACAGGTGCAACAGTAGCACACACATTTTGTTTTGCCAGTTCAAGGAGAACAAGGAAGGGTTATATGGATATTAGGCTAAAAACATTTCCTTGCTTTTCTAGGATTTGATTTTCAAGAACTATGATTCTTCTATGAAATGCATCCTTCATAGAAAATGAAGTGCATACTCTGCAAATTTGCTGGTTACTGATAATACACCTTAAGACTGAAAAATTCTTTTGAAGTATCAAGCATAAAAATATATTTATTTAAAAAGCAATAACTCATGGAGGCACACACATTCCTATGGAGTCTTTCTCATGTGCAATGCCTGAATTTCACATAAAAGTTTCTGCGTTCTGCAGGATTCGTACAGTCCACAATACACTCAATATATAATAATAACATATATTAATATATACAGATTAGATAAAAAGGGATTTGACACTATGCTCATGGTTCAAGATCTGGGAAATGCAACTCAGGAACAGATGTTGGAGTTTCTCTGAAATAATTGTCTCAAGGACCTGGGATGCTATCTAGAGAGGTCTGCTTCCTGCAAGGGGTCAAGATGCAGGCTGTTACAGAGCTCTAAGTTTGCTCAGCCCCCTAACTACTACACCCTGTTGCAGGACAAAGTGATCTTCGCCTGTAGAATGGCTCCCATGGTAGGGAGAGCTTTCTGCTAGGAATGCTTGGGTAAGAGAGAGAGTTGTCAGCAGATCTGTGAGGAAGGAAATAACTGACAAGGTTAACAAGCAAAGGGCCTACAGTGAGACAAAGCAAGATGGCTCCAAAATGAAGGAATACAAGCTCCTGAGGAAAGACAGACCAGAAAGACAAAGAAGGGGAATTATTACGTGAGAAAGCTCAAGTGCATGGAGTTCTGTCTACATACTGACAAAGGAGCCAACTGAGAGATTGTCTCTAAGGATAGAAAAGATAGTTTGGATGGCATTGCAGTGGGTGACTGGCATAGGCTACCTGACAAGGAGATCTGCAGAGATGGGAGCACCATCATGTTTGCAGGCCTGGTTTGCAAGAACCAGGGGCAGCTCACCCGTGCCAATTACCAACACAGCAAGGCAGAAACAAACAGGAAGTTCCTGGAGTGTCTCCATCACAATCTGTAATGAGAGGTACTCTGCTCAATCTCACCCATGCAAACAAGGAGGGGCTTTTGGGGGATGGTCAAACACAGCAGTGGAGATGTGAGAGTTCAATGTCATGAGAAATGTAAAAAAAAACAACACAAGACCTGACTACAAAAGAGCTGACCTCAGTCTCTTTGCTCAACAGATAATGCCCTGAAAAGAAAAAGGATCCAAAAACACTGGTTAATATTCAAGAATCACCTATTCTAAGCTTAAGAGCTCAACAAACGAGAAGTCAAGCAAAAATGCCCTGATTGAGTTCATGATCTTAAGGAATATGGTCAAGGGAAAGAATCAAGAGCCTGAACTTCACGGTCCAGAGGAGGGCCATGAAGATGATCAGTGGGCTGAAACACTTCCCCTGCAAAGAGAGTCGGAGGAAGCTGGGCATGTTCAGCCTGCAGAAGAGAAGGCTCCGGAGAGACTTCACTACTTCCTTCCAGTACTTGAAGGGAGCTTCTAACAGGAGGCAGACCAAATTTTACACTGTCTGACAGTGATAAGGCAAGAGCAGTGGCTTTCAACTACAAAGGAGAGAATTTATCATAGATGTTATATACAAATTCTTTAGTTACAGGATGGTAAGGCACTGAAACATATTACCCAGAGAAGTTGTAGATACGCAAACTAAAGAAATAAAAACACAGTTCATGCCTATTCAGGTCATTTTTTTCTCTTAAAAAAAAAAAAAACTAAAAAAAAAAACAAACCCTCATGCTCAGTTTTAAACAGAGCAACATTACTATGCACAATACTAGATGGTTCAGTGGTTGAAGGGGACAAAGAGGACATACCTCAGAATAAGTTAAGTTCTCAGGTGAATGTTATTTTCAGCAGCCAGCTCTATTACACCACAAAGTAGGAAGGGTGTTGTAAGTAATTAAGTGCATCATTTCTTGTCTCACAATTTTCCCATTAAAAATCATTCTTCACCAATACTATCCAAGAACTTTCTGGTTCTCATGTTATTAGTACACTGTTTCCTCCAGTTTACGCAAAGAAAATAAACCTCTTGGAATAACAAAACCTTGTAATATTTCTCATTGAAATATTAGAGGTTTTTAATCCAAATTTGAATCTGTTCTCCTAATGGCCTCTCCATTACGGATAACTATAACGGATTCCCATAATTTATTCAGTGAAGCATCTTCTGCGTTCATTCTCTATAGCAATTATTATCCCAACATTAAATTTCACCTATGTTCTCTCGTTTCTTTCTATTCTCTCATTTCTTTGTCATATATTCTCTTTAAAGACAAACACAGAAGAATAAAGGTCCAATCTACAGTTCTAAGTTAATATTTATGAACAGCAGATAATTAACACTCATAAGCTGTTTAAAAATTGAAAATTAAAAAAAAAAAATGTTCTTCAATAATCTGCTCAGAATTTCTTACTCTGTAAAAATCTAGATGAAAATAAATAAACTGAGGTTGCAGAGTATATCATCTTTGGTGAGTCATTAAACAGTACAGCCATTTAAAAACAGTAACTTACATTAGTTGACTCAGATTAATTGGTGCTACCAGAAATTTGCTAACATCAAGATTTTAGATTCTATAACTGAAATGCACATCAGACTAGCACAACGAAAAATTGTATATAAAGCAGTATTAAAATAACTTAATAATAGATTGCTGATAACCCCATGACTATAAGGTAACGATACACTGAATTCTCCACCTGTGTAAGTAAGAATCCAGGAACAGCATGGAGAACATTTCCTGCTACTTATACACACATGTATTATAGACTTAGAAGTGAGTAAAACCATCATAAACCAAGTCACGTAAGTAGCTCCAGAAGTAACTCTCCTGTTTATTTCCACGGAAGCTACAACAGATACAAAGAGCACAGCAATACTATTTGATAGAACAAATTCTCTGCTACAAAACACTCACTTTCTAATCGTAAGTTAACAGGTCATTTAGTTTAAGCCAAAACATTTTGCCTCAAAATTCACAACATTCATATTCACTTTAACTTATTTCTAATGCACCTAGAAAAATTTAATACGAAAAAGGACTGTGTGAGGAATAACCTGTTAACAATCCACTGTCTTGAAAACAAGTTAAGGCTAATGCCTAAGTCTTAACATGCAACACAAACACAAAAAGTTAGATATCACTACCCTTAAAAATCTTATCTCTGTGAGAGACATATTAAGGAAATGCCTATCCCTGAAGAGCTGAGAGGTGTTATAAATGATAAATCAGAGGTTACAATTGTTCAGATGTGTAAACTTATTCATCGTAAATCCACTGTCTTTTGCCTACAATAGAAACACTTTCACTTGTAGAATGAGAGAAAGCTGGAATTCAAAATTTAATCTTTGTGTTAGAGTACTATGAATATTTATAGCACTCCCACAAGAATCTCAAAAACCGTACAGATCACAAACTTCACACAGTATTCTTAGCACTCCTGAAACACTGCATTAAAACTGAATACATAAGAGTCAATGAACTCACAGGCAGCATCAGAAAGTGAAATAAACTCAGCTTGAAAAATTTGCCTTTTAGAAACTCCATCCTGACCAGTTCATGCCAATCGACAGGGGATATGTTCCTCCTTTCCGAGGAAAGTGTCTGTACAAACTGGAGATGCCCAAGAATGCCAAACTACACAAGTAATATTCAAAATAGAGCACAATACTGGAAATTGTTACAAATGATCAACTGACCATCAAGCTTCATCTTCTTTTCAAGATCCATCTACACACGTATCACTAAAACGTAAAACCTGTTTAAATACAGATTAATAATATTCCCAGATTATCCTACATCAGCTTCACAAGATTTTCAGGAAATAGGAATGAATCTGAGAGCCTCTAAGAACTTCTGAGGATACTGCACAACAAAAAGCAGTGATTAATTCTGGATCGTTTGCTTTTAAGAACTTTAAAGCACTCTGACATGCTGGGTCATCATTATCATATTTTGTTTCTAGACAGTTTAGAGAAGGTAGAAGGGAAGTTTCATAACATTTTCTGTTAAACACATCAACAGTCATTTGAACAGTTCTATTACATCTTAGGTAAGAGGCTAAGTTGCAGGCTTTTATCAGTACATAGATGCTTTCAGAATTATAAGAGGTAATGGCAGCTAGGAGAAGAAAGACATTCTGCTTACCTGCACATCTGAACTATGACTTCCACTTTTCGAAGCAAACAAACAATCCTCAGAATCAACTGAAAGCAGAGTGGGAGCGGAAGGAAAGAGCTCCGACTGGGATCCTTGACTGAAGTTGATAGCCACTGGATTTTTTTGACCATCTTTTACTGATTCACTCAGGTTGATCACAGAATCTCTTATGTTTGAAATAATCTCATTATTTTCCGCCAAAAGGCGTTCAAGATGATCTATTTTTTCTTGCAATATTGAAAGCTGGCCCTGTATAAAGAAGAATGCAAATTTAATTAATTCTCAGACTACTCTTGATATTTTTCTTGTCAATTTCACAGTAGTAACATTATCATAAAAATATTCTGTATTTTATATAAAGACAAAATAAAGCAGAAATCAAACCAGCACAAGAAAAGTACACTCAGAACATGAAAAAACAGCAAAAGAGATGTGAAAATATTCCTAAGAAGTCATGTTGTTTCAAGTACCAGATATGCAAAAAACAAATTTTTCAAGTCGATCAAAGATGTTAAAAAAAAAAATATTTCATTTGCCATCACATCAGAACACTGAAGGGAAAGCCATTTTTTTTTACAGTCATCGCATGATGGAATTAACAAGACATAAATACATTTTATGTTTTTCCCTCTACAATTTAAATGTTTCAATAAATATCATTTTTTATTTTCAGTGAAATGTGGAGAGAAATTAACAGAAGCACAAAAAAAGATTTCCTTAACTGCTGATAATCAGCATAATCAGTATAATCAGACAATCAATACTGTTCTGTAAAAGACAGTTCAAGCCAATGGCATCTGCACTTAGAATACCATATTCAGTTGCTGGAGAACAGGATTCCATAGATGATTCTAATGAGCACCACAAACGGAAGGATAGAGGATAACATCAACGCACTGAAAAAAGTCAAGAGAGCTCGAAAGTAACCTGGAAGGACAGGTGCAGACCTACAGCACAAAGCAATTTATGGCATTTAATTAGCATACTGTTGGAGACAGCACAAAAGAGGAAGATGTCTAGAATGGTACTGCTCTTTGATGTACTAGCCACCCATTCCAAATCACTTTGGGTATGCTTTTTTTTTCTTTTTCCAAACAATGAATGTGTTAGCTTTTCCACAGCCACAAGATGCCATACCACCTAACACGTTTTTAAGGTTATTTAATCTTAATAAAAATTTCTTTCCTTCCTCAGAAAGATTTCAACTTAACAATAACAGAAGACAAAACTGAATTGAGTGGTTTTTTTCCTATTTTTAAAGTTGTGGACCCCAAAATATACAGTGTCTGACATTGTTTCATCAAGACATTGTAATTGCAACAAAATCTGCCGATTCAAGTGTTCATGTTTCACCCATTACACAAAATACAAATAACAGTCATGCAGTAGACAATCCTTCTGTGATCTATGCTTTTAATGACAAGTTAAACACTTTCCTGTGGAAAGTAGGAAGTAGAATAGAATAGCATCAGCAATAGCCTCAGTGTATTAGACATTTTCCCCCCATGACAATCATTCACTTTAGAGCCTTCCATTTTCTGCTCAATGTACAAATTGCCTTGTTCAAAAGTCAACTAATTCCAACTTCTGTAGTTTGCAAGGGATTAAGCCTTCTTTTAAAATTGAGAAGAGCACTGTATTTTAAATTCTGCTGAGTTTCAGAAGTCTGTAGGAAAACGCATCCCCTAGAACAAGATACTAGTCATCCTCTTGAGCTCTACTAGTCATTTCTGTAATTTCATCTCCGCAGCAGTTCTTTGTAATTATGCAGAAGATAAGTTTTAGTCATTTTTAAATTTTACAGCTGGTAACTTTGTCCCCTCATTTTCCAAGCTGTACAAAAAATGCTGATTCAGTGTTTCATTCTGTTCTTAGTTTTATGCATCCTGAAAACAGTAACAGTTTTTAAAATAACACATGTAAAACCTTATTGCTTCTCAAAAGACAAAAATGCATCTTGACAACAGATCCATATTATGTTAACTGAGATGTAGGGCAAAGACCCTAGAATCTAAAGACAGACTGAAGTCAAATACTAGAAACTTACAAAATAAAATAAAGAACAAGAGCTCAACATGCAGATGACAGAACGCAAGAAAGAAAGAAAAAAAAAAGTGTCGTCTCATGCCCCCTAGTGGCTCAGAGAAAACAACGAGTGTTTCACAAATACTAAATATTGTAGGTACGCATTTTATAAAATCAGTATTTTCCCTTTCTGATTTATTCAAGAGAAAAAAAAAAAACACATGGAAAAGTTTCTACATTTAGATAACATCCTGTTTTGCCACTCTGAAAGAGCAGTATAAAATAATACCCGTTCAGACTATAAAGGCTGCCCAACATAGCCTTTGGCATTTAGATTCTTAAAAAGCTAAAATATAGCCATCATCTACTGTAGCTATTACCTGTTTCGTTGTGTATGATTATAGCTCAAAACTTCAAAATTATCAAATGATTAAGCAGTGAAAATGTTACTCGCACCTATCTCACTGCTATACTTTCTTCTTCTGCGACTGTAAAAACATACAACTGTTTAAAACTTATCTTCTCACTCATGTATGTTCTAGAAATACTTTACCTATGCCTACAAGTCAAGAGCCTTACCATGATTACCAACAGCCCACCAACTATCCAACTGTCACCGATTACACCGCTAATCTGCCTCATGTCATCTAGCTGAGTACTTTCTGATCAGTCAACAGCAGACAGAACATTTAAAAAAATAACACTGAATGCATGTTTAGACTCATCCTTCCATTGGCATATACTGCGAGCTTCTGGCACAAGCTTCCAGAGTCAGAGATCACGTTATATATAAGATACACATTTTGCTTAAATTTCTGTACTTTCAACCCTAAAATATCTGTATGTTCAAGCATTTTACAGTGTATTATATGGCAAAAATATTTTAAAACCAAGTTCCCTGCTTCTTGTATCCAAAGAAATAGTAACTTTTTTCCCATCCATCTTCAAGTAATAATTTTATATTGTAATAAATTTCCATCAATAATTTATTTTTAAGGTGGAGAGTTCAAGTCTACCTAGAACACTGAAGAGCAGTGATTTTTATGAGAATATTAAGCACGTAATTATTTCATCTTCAGGGATAGAAATCTTTACCTAACCTCCCATGGTGGAAACAAACAACAGACATTAATTAAAGCTATCTGCTTTCTTTTCCAAAGATTATGAGATGTGTCATGTCTCTCTTACAAACAATTCAAACAGGATGTTTGAAATAATTCAGCTTGAAGAGAAAACATCAAATAATAAGCTGTAGTAAAGAGTATTTAACTACAGCCTCATGAAGTATCCAATTTAAAACTGACAGGTAACCAAGTCTTTGTAGATTTTGAAGATATTTTCAATTTTCATTATACAGTATATCAGTTACTGGATTTAACTTTAAGAAACAGCAGTATCACAAACTAAAATTGGATCCCATATTTCATTTAGTATAAAAATAGAGAGAGTGTCAAGAATCCATTCTCTTGTTCATAATTTCATACAGAACCCTTACCAAAAGCTTTTTTTTTTTCCCCTCCAGTCTACATTCACCTGTTCTTCTTACTCATTTTTAGCAGGTAGGAGTAGACAAAGTTTAAAATTTAGTATTTGATAATGAAATTACTGTAGAATTTGAGATAAACAAGAAAAACACAATAAGCCTTCAAGATAATGAAAACAACACAAATGGAATTTAGCTTCAACACTAATCAAGAAAGGTAGCTGACTTACACTCCTCCATTTGCTAGTTGCCAGTTGATTTATATCAATTCACTAGTAAAACAGTTTAGCAACATGTTACAAGAGCACAGATAAGTCTAATTAAAAGATAAAACAGAAGATAAAACACATAGGATCTCTACTGATCACTAACATCATACTCTAGCGTATTTTTCTAAATTAAGTTAGAAAGTTTTCCACGTATTGGAAATAAAGGGTAGTTTTATTTTATTTTAATATCTAAGCAGAGATGCATTAATTTTATCTTACTCACTTGTACCTGAAATGCTGTAGTCTAAATGGCTTCATAAATACTTGACAGCAAAACATGGATTGCTGTATAATTCATAAGCCTCAGCAGACTTTGCCCAGAGTTTACAGCATTAGTTCTTCCTAGAACAGAAGCAGTTCTTTTCCAAGACTCTGAGTTACACTCAACCATATAGAAAATGGGAGATATGCTTTCTGGATAACTATTGCTCAGTCTAAATGGAGACAACTAAACACCTCTCTGTGGATCTACGTACTTATTTTACATAAGGAAATGCAGTGTGAAATTGTGTGTGTGAAAAAGTGTGAATCACTTGACTTATAAAGCCAGTCAACTACTTTTTAGTAGCTTTGGAGAGAAATGAAAGAAAGACATTTTTACTACTTTCAAATATTGAAGGGCTATACAAATAAAAATTTTACTTAAATGTAAGAAAGGCAACATAGCTCTTACTTCACAGTGATGATAAATACTACTGCATGAACTCAGGATATTCTGTGATTCTATACAGAGAAGGTACCAACAAATCCAGCAGTACTGAAGCTAGGTAAAGCTGCTCTGGTAGAATGGCTCCACCCGAACACCTCATCTCTTCAGCATCCCCAAAGTTACACAGGGTTGGATTTCATTTCAGTCCAAAGTGAAGATAACCCAGATTAATCCTCCACCCATGTGGGGGGAAAAAATAAAAAATCAAAAAATCAACATGCATTAGCTGCATTGAACAACTTGCTCCTACCATCGTATGAAGGAGTGACATTTCTTTATGTTTCTAATCTTTTCAAGACCCAAACTTTCCAGAACCGTCTGCTTTCTCACCGTCTCCTGCTTGTTCCAGTCTATTTGCATTTGATACTGCAGTAAGGACTCTCTCCAGAAAGGAGCACACCTTACCCAGCACAAGGAGGAAAGTCCAGTAACACCATGAAACATTGTGCGCAATGAAGGATCAACAAGCAAGTTGAACCACAGCCAGCAGCGTGCCACCACAGCCCAGAGGGCCAAACCCTTCGGTATATCAGGCCCAGCACTGCCAGCCAGTGAGGGAAAGGCTGTCCCACTCTTCTCTGCACTGTGTAGCCTCACATGGAGCACTGGGTGTGGGTCTGGATGCCACAATCCATGGGCACAAAAACATCAGAGCATACAAAGGAGGGCTGTGAAGGTGGAGAAGGAGGGCAAGGAGTGGCTGAAGTCCCCGGTTGTGTTCAACCCACAGCAGATGCTGAATGGAGGCCTTGTGGCACCTGCAGCTCCTCACAGGGAGCAGAGGGCAGCGCTGAGCTCCGTGACAGGGGCCAAGGGAACGGCATGGAGCTGTGCCAGGGGAGGGGAGCTGGGGGTCAGGGAAAGGGTCTGCAGCACAGGGCAGTGGGCATGCAAGATTGAACACAAGGAAAAAAACAACAAACATCAGTCACAAGCACCAGTCAAGGTTTATAGCATTTATTAAACTGAGCAGAAGACTTATTTTTATTAGCGAAAATTACCTAAATAACCTTTTTAATGATCTCACACAATGGCTTATGTTGGAAGGAACATTAAAGATCATTCCAGTTCCAAGCTCCCATGGGCAGGGTTGCCAACCACTACATCAGGCTACACCAGGGCCCCATCCAGTCCAGCCTTGAACACCTCGAGGGATGGGGCATCCACAGCTTTTCTGGGCAGCCTGTGCCAATGCCCCATCTCCCTCTGAGTACAGAATTTCCTCCTAACATCTAACCTAAATCTTTCCTGTTTCACTTTAAAGCCATTCCCCTCACATTGTATCATTATCAGAACATGAAAAAAGCCTGTCTCTCCAAGCTTTCTTCGAGTACTAGAAGGCCACAATGAGGTGCCCCAATATCCAGGCTGAATAAGCCTAGCTCCCTCTACTTTTCTTCATAAAAGAAGTGTTCAAGCCTTCGAATCATCTTTGTGGCCTCATCTAGACATCTCTAACATCTCCATATCTTTCTTGTTTTGAGGCCCAAGCCTAGTACTCCAGACAAGTGCAGAAAAGAAAGAGACAATCACCTCCTTCTCCCTCTGGCCACCCCTCTTTTGATGCAGCCCAGGATACTAATGGCCTTCCAGGCTGCAAGCACACACTTATGGCTCTTGTCAGTTTCTTGTCTACTGGATCCCCATGTACTCGCAGGGCCACTCACAATGAGTTCTTCTCCCCGTCTGTACTCTTACCTGGGATTGCCACAACCCAAGTGCAACAGCTTGCACTTGATCTTGTTAAACCTCACTAGGGTCACGTGGGCTCACTTTTCAAGCCTGTATAGGTCTTTTTGGATAGCATTCTTTCCATCATACATACTGCACAACTCTGCTTGGAGTTATCAGCAAAGTTTCTGAGGATGCACTCATTCCCACTGTCTATGTCACAGGTAAAGATGCTGAAGAGCACTGGTCCTGAGAAGGACCCTTTGCAGACACCACTTGTCACCAGCTTCCACCTGGACACAGAGCCATTTAACACGACCTCCTGGCTGCAACCTTCCAAACAATTCTTTACTCACCAAATTTGAAGTCATATCTCTCCAGTTCAGAGATAAAGATGTGGCACTTGACCCTGTCAAAGGCCTTGCAGAAGTCGAGGAAGATGACTTCAGTTTCTTTGTGCACCAACGCAGTCATTCCATCAGAGAAGGCTACCAGACTGGTCTGGCAAAATTTCCTGCCTTCAGAGAACTATTCTAATTGAGGTCACTGTAATATTTTTGTGAGATCATGATAAGAACATGAAGCAACAAAAGGTATGTATTTGTAGTTTAGGTAAGCCACTGATTTCACTTACTTCACTACAACACGTCTAGCAAAACTACAGCTGAGATGTGTATTTCTGGCATATCAGGTCCCTTTCAGTCCTTCACATTCTGTGATTCTGCGATTTCAAAAGCAAAAGGCATGAAGACTTGCTAACGCTGAAGGGAGCTGAACTATGTAAAGCACAGAACAGGGGCACGGCAACCATGGAGCACAAGCTGACAATGCACTGTGCTCCTAAAGGAAACTGAGGCTAACTGAAGGCAGGCTGCCTTTCAGCAGAGGAACTACTAGTCTACCCGTAACTCTAGAGCAAAGCTCACAAGATGCCTTTGTTCAGTCCTCAGGGAAATGCCAGTGTTTCTGCCATGTATTTGGCCCCAATTTCCTCCTATTACTGCTCCAAACTATATCATTTATATTTTAGCCAAGTGGTATTACCTTCAAGCAACTGGTAAGCACAGATGAAATAACACTGCGCAGTGCAATAATCACTACTTGTATTTTTTCTGAAAAATATATGAAGCATCACATGGATGCTTCGAAAACAGGAAGCCAGAAGAGAAGCTTTAGTAGTAACCTCAACAGCCAGGCCTTAATCCTTTGCTGGAAGGATATAGGAAATGAAAGAACAAGCCAACTGCTTTTAGAGAACTGTATTTCATCATCTCTGTTCAAGACAATGCAGCTATAGAGCCAATAAAAGCATTTCACATACATGAGAGTATCGGAGCAAGTTTGAAATAATAAAGCACTGGGAGACTGGGAGGGGTTTATCAGAAGGAATCTGATTCAGCAAATGACTGTTTAAAAAAAAAAAAAAAAAGAAAGAAAAAGCAGCAAAACACTAAGGATCAAAGTTGCAATATGTTTGTGTTTTCCTTCTAATAAAGTTTAAGGGATAGACTTAAGATAAAATGGAGGAATTACTCCATCCTATTCTGGTTATCAACCAGAATTGTGGCAGATATGAGTTACAAAAACATATTTCCAGAAACATCTGTGCACACGGTGGGGACATGTCCCATAAAAGCCAAAAGCAAGCTATCTGAAAGTGGTTAGAAAAAAAAACGCTTTGTTCCAAGCTCAGAGCATCACCATCCAAGTAGTGAGAGAGGATGCTCTGTTGTGTTGCTGCTTTGACTTGCACAGGCACAAGAGTGAAGACTATATCAAGGACATATTTCTGAAGCAAAAATATTCTTGCCCCCAAATAAATCTTCCACTTAATTTAAGAAACACTGGATTTTTAATGTATTTCTTTGTCTTAAGAGTGCACCATGCTCTCTAATGCTTAAGTCGAGCAAAACTCAGAATCAAAAAAAATACTCCACCAGCTTCTGTAAATGAACAGCTTTTATGGATTTACTCTAGCTCATGGTAAAGTTAGTTGAGAAAATAAGCAGTTAGGCTAATGATTTTTCCTATTTGAATCTAAAATAGAAAATAATTAATATGTGCTTATTCGTATTTGGTACTCATCTGCATACGGTAACACTGGATCTCCAAGTGAAGCTGCTCCACTTCAGACTTGATTTGACTGAAATTTTTATTTAGCTGTATCAATCTAGCCCAAGAATCCCCTGTCCCTGACACTCAGTGCACAAGAGACAGCAGAGAACTAAGCACCATTCCAAAACCTCATTCCACCAGAGAGTCACAAGCTATTTCAGAGAATTCTGTTATTACAGACAGAAGCAATATACACCATGACTTTTTTTTTGTTTTCCTTTGTAAATTCCACTAGGTGATTTACACAGTGGTAAGAGCTGAGGACTGATTCAATAATAACACAAAAATGCATCTACGGCTATTCCTCCACCTCGAGCTTGGCTCTGCACAATGTAGAAACATCATTCCTATCCTGAGACAGGATGCTAGAACACACAGCATCCTTGTATGTCTTGAGACAGGAAGCATCCTATTTCAAGGCAGGGCAGTAGGCATGCAAATCAGCTGTACAATTTGTCCTTCTCACTTTCAGGATCTTTCATTAGCTTTCTAAACGCAAAGAACTGATAGCTGGAGCATTTTCCTCTCCATTCACAGAGCCACAGATGTTTTCACACAGCCTTACCAAAAGGAGGTACTTTCCCCAGCAGCTTCTATTTGTTTACTTAAAGGAGTGAAGGAATGGGAAAGGTATGCAGTAGCAATTCTACTGTTACTCTCTAGAACTTATATAACTAGCATAACCATTATAGTAAAAACACTTGACTAAAATGAGAATGTTAAAATAAGTTCATAGCAATGCCTGAGCTGTCTTGAGCAGGTCATTATTAACTGCTGATAAGCTCTCTAAGGAGATTTTAAGCCAAATGCTCTTCCAGAGCAGAGCATTAATGGGAAGCAGTCATGCTAACAGTACTGGACTTTGGAGATCCACATCAGAGTGATACTGAGGGAAAATAAAGAAAAATAGCATGGGAGAGGAAGGAAACAACCCCTGTGGAAGAATACCAGAGTCCATGGTATAATACAGCAAGAAGAGATCCTACAGTGGCTACAAACAAGTTATGAGAGAAAGACTGAGTTTGTGATACGGCCATGTTAAGAATGATACATTCACAATAATCAGACAGGACCCATGAAGTCACATGTTGGAATCAGAAGAGAGGCAAGTCTTAATCTCTCACTGTAGGTACCTAATCTTCCCAAAATTCTCAGGGACTTCCTATTTACGGCAACATGCAGATCTTCTGATAAATGAACCATTAGTGATGACAAGGCTATAAATTATCTCATTAGTTCAAATTCTATTACAGTTCCCGTAATGCCACTTTAAAATGGTGCATGGACAACATTCACTTTGAAAGTGACTACCAAAGCCAGCTTTTGCAAATTCAGCCCCTGAACAGAAGATATTATCACCACCTCCTGAGTCAGACACAGATTCTTTTTCACACAGCAGCAAAAAGCATTTTCAAGCACTTCAGTTAGAGAACATGTAAAGGCACCTGCCTAGGGATATTTATGCTTCTTGGGAGAGCTCCTCCCAAAATTATTTTGGCAATTATTTCTGTTGGCATGCTTGAACAACTACCTGAACTCTCAAACTAGAAATCAAGCTCAGGAAGAGCAATCCTTGAGCACAACAGCAGACGCAGCTGAAAGAAGATAGGTTCACAAGCCTCAGTCTGATGCACACTATCATGAGACCATGCAATAAGCAGCATCTGGAAGAAACTGTGGAAATGAAATCTGAACAGTAATTATCAGCATTTTACCAATGGTATTAGGTACCACATTCTCTAAGTAATGCAAATAACAGGCACTGCCAGCTAAAAAAATCCCAGCTCTAATTCTGGTCGAAATTGAAGTGTAGATAGACACACTTATAAGCTTAGAGAGGAGGATGCTTCTACTGGTACCCACTTCTGTCCTCTGAGGTTACATAAAATACACTTCAGGAAGGGTAACCCTCAGGACATGTGAGGTCTCCTGGCAGAGCTGTAAGAAAGCTGAAACAAAGTTGAAAAACTAACACATTATCAGATCAGAAAAAGATAAAGTGAAGCTATCAAAAAAAAGTCATTAAAAAAATTCAATTCCTTTTTCTAACCAGTAAGAAAAAAACTGACCTCTGTCATCATGAAAAACATGTCCTCCTGTATCCACAGACATGCAATATGCTGCTGCCAAAGCTTTCCACACACAAAACCTGCTTGAAGTTTTTACATCTGTGAGTAGTTTCACTTACCATACAGAATACAGCATTCTGGAAATGCTACAGTGACGTAGTCTTACTGTAAGCTAAAACAACATATTCTCCTCAAATATTTTTGGTAGCTTCCCTTGCCCTTCTTCATCTTCCATTTCAACGTTAAGCTGATGCATGATAGGGCTCAGAAGCATTCCAGTTTTTAAAGTTCCATCAGCATAACATATAACCTTCACAAAGGATAAAGCAGTAGGAAGGAAAAGGGTAATTATTCACCCAAAAGAAGGAGTGAAACAGTGCTGGCAGAGAATTCTGCAGTGAGAGCAACCAGCTTCAAAGGGATTTCTGTTTGGAAAAGGCAGAAAAAAGTAATCAGGGCTCAAAAGAGGGGAAGGAGGACAGTAGAATGTTTTCCTCTACCAGACTCTACACCACAAGACCAACGTTACATTGTTGGAATTTCAACTGCTACTTTCAACTACTTTCAACTTAGGATCCAAGAAAGTCAAATCTTCACCATTTCAACTACTGACAATGGAAAACTGAACGTATCCAGTCAATCTCCCACATTCACTTCAGTTTTTGAAATCAAAGCATGACATAAAAAGAGATGTGCTTTCCTATTCTATTCTTTACCAGGATTAAACTTAACTAGTGATACAAAGACATGAGATGCTGTGCTAATACTGGCAGTGACTGCATCACCAAAACAGCAGTCACAGAAGCTTTTACAGGCATCACACACATCATCTTCCTGCTGGAGTTACAGAACAAGCAGATGCAGCTGCAAGAGTCTGGTCTTTCTTCTCCACTACTTCTCTCCCGTTCTCCTAGTTCCAAAAACAGCCAGTAGATGACCTCTGAACTGCAACTCCAAGAAACAGAACTGTGTCCTTTCCTATACTGAAGTTGAGGCTTTTAACTTGGCCAAAAATAAAATGGTGCCAGCTATTATCTTTGCACTATAAGAGAAGGTAGTTACTTCATCAGAAAAATGTTACTTTTTTGGCATGCCTTCTGAGTTCCACCTAATACCTCACTGCTGTACTAGGACACTTCCAGTTGTTTAATTTCCCAAGCAGAATAAATACAAGAAAGCAAAACGAACGGTAGCTTCAATTTCCAATTTCCTGTAATTCTGGTCTACTACTGCAAGAACGTAAAACTCTTTACACACAGCAGTTCTGTCCTCCTGCACAGCATGCTGCGTGTTCTCCGAAATACTTTAATTCCTGTTGCAAATAGAGAAGCCTATTTTAACACTACAACTACGCAGCTTTTAGCTTTCCACACATGCAGGCACCGAGACACGCTCTGTCCAACAGCCACACCGCGCGGCCGGCTGCGGGCCACCTCCGGCTCCTAACCAACGTTCAGTGACAACGGCGGCCCCAGCGAACTCGGCGTTCCTCCCAGCCCACCTGTTAACGCCGCTGAGGCTCACCCTCCAGCTCTCCTCTTTCGATACCAGCGCCTCGGCCGCGAGCTCGGCTCGCGACGAGCCCGCGCCCCCCTCGCCGCCCCCAGCCCCGCCGCCGCCGGAGGCAGCACCGCCCCTCCCTGCCCGCTCCGCGCTCGGCAGCGCCGCCCAGAGGCGGCACCGCGCGTCCTGCCCCGCCGGCCCACCCGCCCCGCCGCGGCCGCCGCAGCCGCCGAGGAGCGCAGCCGCGCTTCTCCGCTACCCCCGGCGTAGCGGCTCGAGGGCAGGATGTGGGCGTCCATCCCCCTTCGCTTCCTCGTCCCCTCCGCCCTCTCCCCTCGCGGTGTGAAGGGCACTCGTTCGCCCTCGCCCCGCCGCGGCCCGAAGGCGCCGCGCTCACCTTGGGGAAGGTGCCCTCCCGGCGGGGGCTTTTGGGGTGGTCGAAGTGTCCCCGGTCCAGCATCAGATAGAGGGAGAAGATCACCACGCAGAACACCGCGCTGCCCAAAACCGTGAATTGCCGGCTCAGCTTCATCGCGCCGCGCTCCCGCCGCCCCGCACGGTGCAGCCGCGGGAAAGTTCTGCCCCCGCGCCGGGTGGCGGCGGCACCGCGGCAACGGCGCTCCTCCGGCGGGGCAGCCCCGAGCGCTCTCCGGAGAAGTGCGAGAAGTCGCCCCCCGCGTCAGACACAGAGCACCGCCCGGAGCCCCGCGCCGCGGCCGGAGGCGAGCCGGCAGTTTCCGGCAGCGGATCAGGTTCGGGCTGCACCCGGCAGGGAAGTGGCGGCGGCACGCCGCGGGCCGAGCGAGCGCCGCTGCTCCCCGCTTCCTTTCCTCCTTCTCCTCCGGCCGCTCCGCTCCTCCTCGCCACCGGCAAGCGGCGCCGGAGTCTGGCACCTCCTCCCCCGCCCCGCGGCCGGAGTGCTGCTGCTGCCGCCGCCGAAGCACCGCGGGCTGCCGCCGCCGCGCACCCGCTCCGCGCCGAAAGGAACCCCCGCCCGCCAGCACCCGACCCCGCCGCCGCCGGAGCGCCGCGCTCCGCCCCCGCGCGGGTGGGCGGTGCCGGGAGCAGGTCACGGGAGCGGCACCGCCCCCGCTCCCCGCCCCGCGGATCGGTTGGGTCGGAACGGACCGCGCCGCCCCGGGGCCCAGGGGGCGAGCGGCGGCCTCGGGGGTGGAGCTGCTGTTCCTCCGCCGCGCGGGCACCGGTCCCACGCTGTCCGCGCCCCACCCGCTGAGGGCAGCGGTGCGGAAGACCGGAGCAGGGGGCCGTCCCCGGGGCGCCGCCTGGAGAGGACCGGGGAAGAGAGTTTTTCGACCGAAGCTGTTGTCGACGGCAGCCCGGTGCTCGGCAGAGACTTGTCAGAACGAGGGCTGCGCGCTGTACTGACGCTGTTCCTCCCGTATAGTGTTACGCAGACGAATGGGATCGCCCCAAGTTCCAGATTGAGTCGATTTTTTCCACATTCGAACAAGCTTCAGCGGATGCACCTCGTGGCTCAGCGGTGGGGGCCCCAGCGCAGAGGGTGCCTGTCCTCCACCGCGGCCATGTTTAGTTCCTAATTTTGACTGATGTGATTTTGTGAGATTTGAAGGCTTCCGTGCCCAGCGCCTCTGTCGGAATAACGCTTTGGGGAACTAGTTGGGACACGCTGCCTGTTAATGAGAACCACGCCAGTGCTGAAAGCTCTAGCAATGCATGTGTGAGCTCTTGCCAAGCAGCTCTGATATCCCCATGATCTGAAGTCTGAAAGCCACTGGCGTTTCTTTATTATTTTTCCACAAAAAATCCCACTAAAGATTTTAAAACTGTAGAAGATCTGACCAATAACATTAAGTCTTCTGAAGGATCCAAGAAAGTCAAATCTTCACCAAGTTTTTCTGTATCGAGAACATGTTGCAGTGTCTCACAGACCCTGCAGACCCAGAT
Source organism: Lagopus leucura (assembly GCF_019238085.1). Classification (NCBI taxonomy): domain Eukaryota; kingdom Metazoa; phylum Chordata; class Aves; order Galliformes; family Phasianidae; genus Lagopus; species Lagopus leucura. The sequence continues at coordinate 812,848 of NW_024962258.1, forward strand.
CAGCTCTCCAAAGCTGTGCAACAGTGCTGGGTGGTTCTGGATGCGCAGACCCCGCAGTTCTCCTGCAGCACAGGTGGGGGTGCAATGCGCCATGGGGTGAGTGGGGGCAGGGAGCTGTTCGCCGCTTTGCGCACAGACCACCTTTCAGTTCAGAAGGACCGTTTTGTGTAATGCCAGGGAAGACAAAAAAGGCTGAAGGGTGGAGCTGTGCAGTGGAGATAGGACAGGGGATGGACAAAAGGGTGGGGGCCATGCAGAAATGGCAAGGAGCGCTGACCAGGAACAGCTGCAAGTTTAGAGATGAGGCAGATCAGGGTGAAAGACAGCGGGGAGGGGCACAGCAGTCTAACAGAGGGACAGTGCTGGTGGGTCTCTTGCAGAGTCTGGAATAAAACACGGGAGTTTTGAAACGCTTAGCATTTTGCTAAGCAAAGGACTGCATGTAACACATGGCTCTTACCTGCTCTATTCCCCCTCTAGTGGCAGACGCACACAGAACATAAATAGAAGGGCTTCTTTCTCCATTTGTCAGTTTGTTAGTGGGGGTCAGCGTCATGGTTTTATGATTTTTGATTATTGGTATTCTACATCATAACATCACGTAGTGCACTGGGAGTTAAAGAGTTAATGCTCCAGTTCTGGGTACCTGTCCCAGAAGAGCAGAAGAACTACATACCCCAGAGGACTTTGTGTTCAGAGAAGAGAGGAAATCCCTGGCAAAGTCACAGGACTGGGCTCTCCTCCCTTCTGCCCATCCCAACCACATGTCTTGCCTCGGCATTATAGTAAGGCCTTCAGCTTTCAGACACTCTCTCTCATTATATTTGATTTATTACCTTCAATTCTAATTGTATTGTATTGTATTGTATTATAGTGTACTATCTTGCATTCTGATATCTTGTTTAGTAAATCAGTTTGTTTCTCCTCAGATCGTTGCCACTGCTTTGTTTTAGGCCCATTTCTCTATCCTTTTCCCCTTATCCCTTTCCGGGGTGCAGATCCACAGGTCCCTCTGCCCCACTAGTCACGGAACCATGCCAAATCAGCCCATAAACCATTGACTGCCAGATATCAGGGGGGGAGGGAGGGAGGGAGGGAGGGAGGAAGGAGGAAAAAAGGAAAATATGAAAATATTGCATGGGTTTAACTTTTGTAACTCCTTTCAACTTCATGTTAACTCAGAGCCATAGAATATCCTGAGCTGGAATTGACCAACATGGATCAAGTCCAAGTCTTACAATCAGGGAGACAAAACTGTCACAGTCATCCCAGTGGTTGATCTTTCAGAGCCTCATCTAATTTGAGCTGAAGTATAGCTGAAAACGTATGAGTAGGGAAGTTGCTTAAACTTGTGGTGGTTTCTGTAGTTCTAATACACAAACAAGAACATAAACAAACATAAACTGGTCAGGGGCACAGCCACAGGTTTAGCTGCCCAACTGTGACTAGGGAAGAAGACTTTGGTGCTGCCTACTCTGCTTTCTTTTTTTACTCCAGGCTTTCATAAAACTTTTGGTATAATAGAAAGTAAGGTTGTCCTTCAAAGAAATATAGACCTAGTCAAAGCAACTCACAGAGGAAAATGCATGGCACAAATAAGTTACGAGAGTTGGGTATAGGTGAAAACCACTGTTGTGAAAAAGGCTCTGTATAGTTCACAAGTAAGCTTTTAATTTTTTTCAACAGATGGTAGCAGCTCAAAACATGCCTGAAAGGGGCTCTTCTGGAGTGCCTTTGATACCCAGTAAGAAGGCAGTGCACTGAAATCAGCAGCTGAGGAGTCTCTGTACAGTATCATTTTCATGGGGAAAAAAAAAATAGCCTTATTCTTAGAACTACAATAAATTCCCCAATATTCTGAATTTTCAATGCCAGGTTCTACTTAACATGCACCCCTGGACCCATTAAGTCCTGCAAACATTCTTCACCTCTTTTGCAGACTTGGACAAATTATTCTTCAGCTATTGCATTTCTCCTATGAATTGCAAGGGAAATGGCCCAAGAAGCAGCTTCCCTACTTCAGACATCTACATCCATGCTGAAGAGACAAGGAGGCAGACAGTGAAAACCAAGAAGAAAAGGTTGTGGCACTCAGGGGATGTGGGATCAGAGGAAGGCTGATGCTTCATCCTGGAAGTCTCACTGTAAGTAGCCTACAGTAAAAACCACAGTGCAAAGGTAATCAATAGTTCTCGTTTCCTCCAGGTTAAACATAACTGGTTAGATAAAATCACTGTCTGCTGACAAGCTTGGATGAACTGATTTGATTCTTAGTGACCTCTGACAAGGTTCAGCTTTGTTTTACTGTAGTATCAGAAATCAGCGACAAACATTAATCATTAACAAACCTTGCATTAAGAAACCTCATCATACTTTCATAGCATTTCTATAAGTATTTCTGCTTACTACTTTTACTTCCGTATTCATGCCCAGATGAATCACTATACATGCCACAACATATTTAGCTTCAGACCAATATAGATGTGTGAGTACCACCCAGCTGGATAACTTCTGTGCTTGTAATGATCACAGAATTTCAGGTAAAAAAAGTATACTCCATTCTAGGAGAGAAACTATAATTATTGCTGGTAACAGTATTGTAAAAAAAAAACCACATCAACAACAACAAAAGTCTGTGAAAGCATTTACTGACAGAAATTTTTTTCCATACCAAGATGATGACTTTCAAATCACGAAATTTAGAATAGCCTGTCTATTTTAAAATAGTTCAGTAAGTATATCACTGTGTTTTAAAATCATAATAATTGAACTGGGCAGCAAGTAATCAAGAAATTTTGTATTTGAAAACTTCAATTGGTCTCAGGAATTTCTTAAGGAACTTAGACATTTGGCTACCTCGGCAGGTTCCCTTTCCCCTCTTTGCCACTTTTTCAGTTCCCCCCCCCCCCCCCCCATTCCCCGTCTTCTCTTTCTTCCTTTTTCCCTTTTCTTCCCTTTATTTATTTGTTTGTTTACGTGTTTGTTTATTTATTTAAACCAATAAACTTTCACATTCCTGTCAAGCTAATTTATTTTCATTATATGTTCCCTCAGTGTCAGATCGATCACTTTTATTTAAATCCAAATGAAAAATCTACCAGAAAACAGTTCTGCAGTGCCTCATTGCCTGGTATTAGTATCATGTAGAAGTACTTGCCAGTCTTTGCATTTATTGAATATGTAAAGCTCCAGACTGCAAAAAATCAATCAGCATTCCAATCAGTCAAGTTATTCTTCTCAAAAATATTAGTAACTGATGAGGCAAAATAAGGCATTGCTTTCAACTACATCAATTTTCTTTTCTTGCTTTTAAATACTGCATTAGATGATGTGATTAAAACAAGGACCAAAGTCATGTAAATTTTAAACAAGTGTACGTGTATTTAAACTCCTGACTTTAGAACTAGACTGCACTGGCCTAGTATAGATCTTGATACACTGCATAGCTGAGGGGATCCCTGGGGAATTAGTGAAGCCTCATCTAATTTGAGCTGAAGTATAGCTGAAAACGTATGAGTAGGGAAGTTGCTTAAACTTGTGGTGGTTTCTGTAGTTCTAATACACAAACAAGAATATAGAGCAAAGGTGGGCAGTTCCATTTTGTTTGTCCTTTAAACTTTTGTAATGCAAATTTCTGCTTTTGTTTTTTTCTTCAAGATCTATTTGCAGAGAATGCATATCTTTGAGGAAATGTAATGTAATTTGTTGGCATCCTCTTGGTAACACATCTAAAGTGAATTGATGTAGAAATTTGATTCTTGCTAAGAACTTTTACATTTTACATATTGTACTTGCCTCCAACTAATTATAGACTGTATGATTTTAAGTATATGTTTGCAGTTTCTGTCTTTATTTAACATTTTCTTATTTGGAGAATAAAAAATAAAACTGAAATAAACTGAAAACAAATAGGACTAAACAAGGCTAAATGTAAGAGTTTTGACTCTTTCAAATCTGTGTGAGGTTTTTTATTAGTCTGCCTTGAGACCTGCTAATAATGGTGCACACCATTCTCACAGGTCAGATTAGAACTGTTTGTTCCCTCTAACCACATGCTGTTTGTTACTCTCTTCCAGATTTCTATGGAACATATAATTCATTTTTCCTAATGGATGACCAATTTGACCACTAGCTGTAACAAAGCCCTTTTCTTCTGGAGAACTGAATCCACTACTTAAGCCCTACTGTAGTGAGTTGAATCAGAATAGCTGGATTTTCAGGGGCCTAGCAACAAAGTTGCTTGAATGAGGGTGCCTGATGAAATCAATAAGTTACCTTTACAGAGGAATGCGAGTGTGGATGAATGCGGATGGACCCACATGAAACTTACTGAAGTTCTTCCACAGTAGAAATCACACAAGGACTGGTCAGCACAAAAACGTAAATAACAGTAATAATTGTTCAACAAGCTTTTTCATCAATGAGGAATTGAGTCATTAAACATTTATTTTATTTTATTTTATTTTATTTTATTTTATTTTATTTTACAAAACGAAGCAGTGCTTTCATTCTTTGCTGATTACAGTTTGATATCTGCTTTTTCTTTATTCACTCAGGCTTTTGTTTAATTATATGGATATTCTCTTAAAAATACAGTAGAATAAAAACACAAGAAAAAAAATGAAAAATGTATCTGCTGCAGCTATATATAATAGCTATTTTTTTTTTTTTTTCTCAAAATAAGTACTGACTCCATATTGAACATAATATAAATTTGAAGCACAGAAGTAGTGAAGCCTGTTATTAACAAAACAGCATTGGTTTTAAAGGTAAAACATAGGCTAAGCTAAGGAAAGATTATACAAACATTGTAGGACAAAATTCGTCATGGGCTTTTCCATGTAACTCAAATCTCAAGAAAAATAGTTATGAAGGGCATTTTATAATAGTAAGTTTACACCTCCAAAGCAGATGGAGGGAATCTTCTGCATCTCCAGATACACTAAATATAATAAACATCATCTCTATGAAACGTAATAGGAAGTTAATGTTTAATGAAAGATAAAGAATACAGCATCATTCTGATTATTCTCAGAATTACCCAAAATTGGGAAACCATTCTGGCAACTGCAAATCTTTAAGTATTAGCATAGCTTAAAGAGAATAAGGCAACAATTAATGGATGGAGATAATTTTCTGCATTAGCAACATCAAAGCAAAAAGCAGTGTCTACAATTTAAGAAGTCATATAGAAACATCAGTTAAATTTTTTAATTAAGTAATATCTAATGAATATTCAAAACAAAACAGTGACAAAAATGTTCTTCAGAGCATAAATGTCACACTTGTAAAAAGGCCAGTTTTAAGTGGATTAGTGTTTTACTTTAGAAAAATGTCTTTTATCATTGTAAGTCTACTAAAATAAATTAGTATAAACCAAGCTAAGCTAACATTTTCCTGTTATACATTTGTTAAAAAATATGATCTGTACTATTTTACTTAGCCTATGATGTAGAAAAAAATCAGCCAAACATCATAGTCCTCTATATTCACATAAAGACTAAATGCATGCATCATCCCTAAATGAGGATTTTCAGGAGCTCAGCTTCCTTTTGGGATTGTGGAGAGTGTTTTTTAGATACGTTTTTGAACTTTTACCTGCAGGAAAACCTAATTATTATGGAATCTTAATAATGTTTTAATACATTAATTTTGAACTATATGCTGTAGGAGAAAAGCCGAGCACATCCTCACCTGTCTTGTTATTGTTTCTGCAGTAAAAGCCTAAGTAGCCAGTTTGGCCAAGGAGTACATCTGTGACTGAATATTTGGTGTGCTTTGGAACATGTGTGTGAGTTTATGGATATGTCTTATTTCATGGTCCACATTAGTAGAAAATCATTCAACTTCTACAGAAGATCTAGGCCCTTATCTGAAGAGATAACTCATTGTAACTTCAAATACAAACATCAGTAAGGATATGTCAGATGCTTCTATTGTTGTGTGCACAAACTAATTAAATCATGACATATATTAAAAATTTTATTTTTCTTGGAGCATTGTCATCAGTATGGAACAAAATATATGTATTTAATGTTTACTGTTGTTTACTGTCTATGAAAACAAATATTCACTATTGTAGAAATATAGTATGATATGTTCTTGATGATATTCTGGTTCTTATTTTTTCCTTTGATCTCTTTTCAAGTCAGTTGAAATCCACGTCAGGAAAGGAATCTTACAAATTAATGTCACCTTTGAGAAGTATATTTTTCTCTTGGTTATGCCATTTGATTATAAAACAATATTTAGGCAAGTTTACGGTTCTGAAAAATTGCTGTTAGTCTGTAAGGCTGTGTACAAAGCAACAAAAATCAATCAATCAATCAATCAATTAATTTAAGAGTAGAAGTTGGGCAGCCCAATCCTTGAGAGTCCATAACGTTTTAAAAGGAGAAGATAAACAAAAATGGGCAAAATGTAAAAATTAACTGATATAATCTACCTGGGCTTGTGTAAAACTTTTTACACTGTCTTACATGATATCCTTGTCTCTAAATTTGAGAGACATGGATTTGACGTATGGAACATGTCACAGATAAGGAACTGGTGGGATGGTTCCACGCGAAGAACTTTGGTCAACTGCTCAGTGTTGAGGTGGAGCCAGTGGCATTCCTCTAGGATTGACACATGAATATTTAACATCTTTGTTGGTGACATGATGGTAGGACTGAATATACCCTCAGCAGGTTTTCCAGAACCATCAAGCTACATGATGCAGTCAGCATGCTGGAAGGAAGGAATGGCATCTAGACAGATCTTGACTGGACAAGAGGTATTGTGATATGAACTTTATGAGGTTCAACAATGCCAAGTTCAAGGCTCTCCATCTGTGTTAGTGTAATCCTAAATATGAATGCAGGCTGGATGGAGAATGGATTGAGAGCAATTCAGAGGAGATGGACTTGAAGGTGTTGTTTGATGAGAAACTCAGCATGAGCCATCAATCTTGCTTACAGACTGGAAACCTAAATGTATCCTGGGCTACATCAAAAGAGGGATTTCCAGCAGGTTGTGGAAGATAATTGACCATTTCTTTTCTCTTGTGAGGCCCCACCTGAAGTACTGCATTCAAGTCAGGAATCTCTAGCGTAAAGACATGGACCTGCTCAGTTTGGTCCAGAAAGGCCAGGAGAATGATTGGAAACTGAGGTAGCTGTGTTCATTCAGCCTGGAGAAGCTCCAGGGAGACCTCTTTGCTGCATACCTATTGCAGTGTCTAAAAGGGACTTTCGGGAAAGCTGGGGAGAGACTTCTTGGCAGGGAGAGCAGTGATAGAACAGGAGGCAACAGTTTTAAACTAAGAGGGTAGATTTAGGTTAAATGGTAGGAAGAAACTATTTACTACGAGCATGGTAACAGCAGGTTTCAACAAACTCAAAGAAGCAGCAAGCAGACACAGTAGTTTGTGCAGAAGTGTCAGATTTCTGCTAAGAACTTCTGAAGATATCACTGGAAGTTGGAAGTTGTGAAATCTTTCTGGGGGATCCTGAGGAACTGGAGGATGATTACTACAAACTGGAAAGCAGACCTAGGCAAGGACAACTACAGAAGAACTTAGTTTCTCCTGAGAGGAGATCTAGCTAGATACAGTTGCTGCTAACAGTCCTTGATTAGGGTGGGTCAAGCACCCAGTGAGTCAGTCTTAGGCAGAGGAGTATGTAAGAGCCAGGCCCAGAGTGTAGTGAACAGGCAGTGATCACAGCAGTCAGATGCAGTATTGGCACAGTGGGGGAATGCAGGGTGTGTGAAGGTGCTAGAAGGAATCTTGCTCTATTAATTTCCAGCAGCATACACTCATCAGATGCACCGTAGAACGCTTTCCCCTGTAACTTCTGAAGTTGCTGCGTTGACCTTGTCAGGCTTGTACTCATAGAGAAACACTTTTGATTCAGGTGTATGTGTCTCAGGCTGTATCAGGAGTTCTTGGGGCTTCTCTATGAAGTCTGGCCTGTCAGTCATCTATATATGGAAAGTATGCTATTCTAGATAAAGGATGACATAGGATCAGGGAGTTGCAGGAGTAAATAACTCAACCATGTATTTTTAGAGAAGATGAGTGGGAAACATTGTACTCAAGGGGACTATTCACCTTCAGGAGATCCAATTCCTCACACCAGTGAAGTTACAGCAAAGTTTGTGTCATGTGAAATATTGACAAATTCTGAAATGTGATCACTTCATGTAAGAGGAATAAGGGGAGAAAGGCTTCTCCTCCTATAGACTTGCAGTTGAGAAATGGGTTTAGTGCTGTCCAATCTGAGGAGGAAGTCAGTGTGGCTTCAGGAGAGGCAGCTGTGCTGTTTGACCCAGTGCCTTGTGAGAACATCCAAAAGAAGTGAAGAATAGTTGTGGTAATGACTTGCTGTTGCAGGGAACAGGTGGACCTATCTGCAGAACTAGTTGTCGGGAGAGATTCATTGCCTGCCAGGCACTTGAACATGTGACATCTTTAGAAGTTTCCCAAAGCTTGTTTGCACATCAAACTGTTACCTTCTGCTCTTCTTCTATGTGGACACCAATGATACCAAGGGCAAATTGGGAAAAAAATTGGTAAGAAATTGGACTAGATGATCCCAAATGGTCTTTTCCAAACTTAACTATTCTGTGATTCTTGTCTCCTTCAACCCAAGCCATACTCTGATTCTACCTTAAGAATATAGATTTTGATAGTTACATTTCTTCAGACTAAACTGATCCTTTTTGCCATCCTGGATGTGCCTCAAAAATTAAAACAGCTCCCTTTTATGCTGCTCATCTCATAGATGCCCTGAAAATTAATTTCAACTGAACAAACCTGGCACTATTCACTAGTGAAGAGGATGAACACTGTCACCACTAGTTCTAGCACAGTCTCCAAACAAGAATGCTTTACACAGTGACTGGCTTGTTGCTCTAGGCTGTTTGATGTTGAAAGAAGTATGGCAGTCACTACATCCGGTTGAAATTTCAATAGGAAGTTTTGCTTTAAATGTACATGTGCATTTTCACATGCAACATATTGCACTTAAGACAACAATAATGTAGGGGAAAAAAAAAAAAAAATCACGAGATGAAAATACTGCTACACACTGGAAAAAGCAAATAATATGCATTGTCTTGTAGAATAATTGCCTACTACCACTCCTTCATACTTTTTGTATACCAACATATTTTCATGTTTAGAGTGATTATAAAGAAAAGAGAATGAATGAATTAACAAATGAGCAAACTTGGAGTTTACTGAGTGTTGTAACATGTTGTAAGTTGATAATATGACAGTGTACATGACCTACATCTTACAGAAACACAGTAGTAGGTTGCATTATTCCACTGTTTCATGTCACAATTCAGCATGAAAAGAAATTACAGTAAGATTCGTATTACTCCTGTTAGAACAGCCCCACAATTTCTATGGAAGATAGGTAAATAAAGAATTTTGCAACACAGTGCCCAGCATTAGAGTACTTCAGAGTTTTAGTTTGAAAGAAAAAAAGGAAAAAAAAAAAAAAATCTATGTGGAGAATGAAAATATGTTCTGCTGGCAGCAGGACAAATGACACTTAATTTTGTCTGCTTTTTCTTTCATACCATGTAATAAAGGTACTGTTTTCCACAGTGGTGGCATTTATTGGTCTATCTTTCCTATGGGGAACAGGAGATAAGCTCTATGGAACTTCAGAGGAACCTTAATTGGATGCCTGTCTTCTACCCGATTGTCCAGTTTTATTAATTTTGTAGGACTATCATTTCTTTTTTTAATCTTTGTTTCCTTGCTGTACTTAATCCATGTTTGCCAGTTTTTCTGAACATTATACAAGTGTGAGGGCAAGTAACCTTGTAATTACAGAATTTTATTTTTCCTCAACAAGCTGGCTAGAAATGGAAAAGTAGTGACATCTTTGAGAAAATATCACTCTGCTATGTAAAGATTTAATAAGTGTAGTGTCCTTCACCCCCACAGCACAAGATTGAAAATAATAACTAATAAAATTGTTCACTATCAGACACTTCAGCTGTCCTCAACTCCAATAGTCCTCAGTCAGTTAATTATCAAATACCATTAAATAGAAATCACTAAGTAGTTATGATAACATCCTGACACTGTATCTCAGCTTTTCTGCTGGTGGTGTTGCATTTCTCCATGCAGTGATTAATTAGCTCCTTAGCTTTTTTCATCTCTTTCTTTCTGCTGTGAGCAAAAATGTGTGAATGATGGGGAGGAAATTATCTCTCAATCTCCTCTCTGCTGGAGGCAACAGGGAGAGGATTGAATTCTACAGCTTTTTCTTCACAGCATGCTAACTGCATCACAAGTATTCACATGCTTGTCAACATGACCATGTCTGCCCCATGACCACATCGCCAATAACAGCAAGACTCTATTGGCACTCGCCACGGTGATGACAAGTGATGCAGGTGTCTCATCTGCATACAAAAGTTCACACGATCATTACATTCTTGCATTCGCAAGTGTTGTATTTAATTTGCATGTTTATGCCTGTCTTTAAGAAGGAAACATTTCAAGTCAGTAATTTCATTGAAGTTACTCTGGTTGAGATTATGAATCTTTGTTTCCATAACTATTAGGAAAATAACTATTAAGAAAACAAGTGATGTAACTTTTAAGAAATTTGTGTATATTTTGTGTTTCAAAACTTTTTATATTTTTATGCTAGAAGCAGATAGCATAGATTGCAATCTTCTTAAAGAACAGAGAAAATGGGGGTGAGGGAGCTTGTCATTTACAGTGGAAAAATGACTGAATAGAAGCATATGATCATGCCTACATAGATAATGTACAAGGTTTCTAAACCAAACAAACAGTGCCTCTACAACAGGTGGAACTGCCTGGGATGTTTGAGTGTGGGCTCAGATCTTTTCCATGAAGAAAAGTCTATTAAGATTTTTTGTTACATTACATGGTTAATTAGTCAAAATATGGTCACATGAAACAACTAGCAGTGTTGTTGATGACTGTGCTTGGTATACTGACACATGAAACTGCGGGTGTTTATGCCTGCTGTGGTTTCAGGAAATCTAGAAAACTATTGCTGCTCTTACAATGAAATTTTTTCAATGTATGTCAGTTGGCTAAGAAACATTATAACTGTGTGCCAATAAAGTGCAGAATAGTGAGAGAACTTCAACAGCTTTTGTGTAGGACAAGCTTACATGAGAACACATTGGAAGGGATTTGTGACTTGTGATGGAATTGCAGATAACCATTATATAAATGTTTACACTATTGCATTTAAGTTTTATGGCAATAACACTACATCTGAGTTCTGAAGTCCCATGCAGTATTTTGGTGCTTCTGTACAACAGAATAATAAAACCATTGGATGGCTGGGGTTGAAAAGGACCACAGTGCTCATCCAGTTCCAACCCCCTGCTATGTGCAGGGTCACCAACCAGCAGACCAGGCTGCCCAGAGCCACATCCAGCCTGGCCTTGAATGCTTCCAGGGATGGGGCATCCACAGCCTCCTTGGGCAACCTGTTCCAGTGCATCACCACCCTCTGAGTGGAAAAGCTTCCTCCTAATATCCAACCTAAACCTCCCCTGTCTCAGTTTAAAACCGTTCCCCCTTGTTCTATCACTATCCACCCTCATAAACAGTTGTTCCCCCTTCTGTTTATAAGCTCTCTTCAAACCATGTGTATTATGGATTATGACTATTCTGCTGTATTTGCTTTACAATTTATATACCTTGCAGACTATGGGCACCTTTCTCTTTGCCACTAATGAAATGCACTGATGCCAAGAAAATGAATACATTATTTGTGGTTATTGGATAGGAGTATGTGATATGTAAATTAATAGCTATCTAAATCATCAATATATTTTTCCATTCTTATAATGTTTTATTAAGGGTAAATGATGCAGCAGACTATTCTCTTATCAATCTGAGTATTTTGTAGCATACACTGTAGAAGTAATCTTGGAATTTTACTTTTTAGTTTAAAATCAACGGTTTTAATAGGATTTAAAGTAGATTTAATCTGTTACTTCAGCTGCATGAGGACTAAATTAGAAGGGTAAATACTTGAAGATTCTTTTGTATTTAGAAAACTGAAAGATGTTAATTTCTGTTGTAAGAAACTATAAGTAATCTGCCACTATCTTATGTTGAATAATATAGCTGCAATGTTCCATATAGGTTTATGTGAATGTTGTTTTTTTTTTAAATCCAGGAAGCAGGAAAGTGGTGAATCTGAAACTAGTAATGTGATACTAGTTTTGAAGTCCTAATGGCCTAGTAAGAAGAGTCTCTCTTTTTACTGTCATCAGAGAAGTCTGTAGGGATTCTGCTTTAAAAATATATGTCTATTAGTTAAGAAAGTATGGCCTTATTCTAAAATTGCTTTCACATTTAAGCTGAAGCAGCAAAGCCTGGCTGTGTACTATGTTTCTTGACAGAACAGTTTTATTTCCCTGCTTTTTAAGACACATTCTCCCTTTGCATTTTGCATTTAATTTCTGTGAGTGCTAATGATAACCAGTATGTTAACTGATATTTGAGGGCTAGCCTCTCCACCTCTACTTAATTTCGAAAGGGTGGTCCTTTGCTGTGTGAACTAATTATACTTTCCTGCATGAAGTTCACACAAGCAAAGGACAACAGGCCTCCTGTGTTACGTTTTAAGTCTGCCTAAGTCTGCACAGATGTTAACAGAGTCAATCTCTTTGTTTATCCAGTTCCTGAATTCTCATCACCTGTTCTGTGCTGCAGCACTAGAAGCCACAACGGTATACAGACCGTGCAATCAAGCAATGAAGGAAGTTTATACCTATGAAACAAATATTAATTTGTTTTCAGGCAGATGTGTTCTGAATCTGACTGTCTGTTATTTTTTAGTAATGCGCGCGCTGACATAAGAAAGAGAACAAAGATTTATATTGGTTTAAGCTGAATATCAAACTGCACTTTAAAATGTAAAAAAAGGCACTTTAAGTGGCAAACAAGCAAGGGCTAAAGGGTAAGACAATGACAAATGGAAAGCTATTGATAATTCTGTCCTTCTGACACATCCTGCCACAGCAGAGCTGAGATGTTCACTAGACAGCTTCTGCCTTTTGGGACAACTTTTCCAGGAAACAATGTGAATTCTAAATTCAAGCTGTCATAATTGTTGAACAGAGCAATATATTTCTGGAATATCAGTATTTGAAAGAAGATAGAATACATTGAAAAGCTTCCAAATAAATTGAGGGAAGCTGAGTATTACATTGAACAACAGAAGAGTTCTGATCCACACAGCATTTATGCATGCATGCAGCTTTAAAAGCAACAAAGTAATTATCCAAAAAGTATAGAACTTAGTGAAATTGAGGGAAATTACATAACTATTTTAAAGAACTTCAGCCTAGAATGCAATTAAATATTCAAAGCACGTTTTAAAAAAATCATATTCTGACAGAAGAAATAGAAACTAGTTATTTCTCTTTCCACCTTGCAGCTGAAAGACCAGCTCCTAAGCTTGTCCCTAGGCCAGGTTTGTGAAAATGTTCTGAAACTACTCAGAAGAGACAAATAAGAAGTGACAAATGTGACAAATCTCAGGAAAATTTTCCGTTTGTCACTGTTTTTGGAGTGAGGTGTCAATAAAAATAAAAGTTTCAAATTGGATTACTACCTACTGGCAGGGATTAGGTTAACCATTAAGAGAAATGGGTATATTGAGTAATAACCTTTAATTTCGTGAAAGAAACAAGCTCTACAGCTCTTTTTATTTAACTAATAAATCAACAAATTGTAACTGAACAAGAAGTATAGATCAAAACTCTTCTTTAGGTAACATATAAAAGTCTGTACAGAGCCTCTTACTGCCTTTGGCTTTATCTAGTACCCAAATGAATAAACAGCCACCAAAACATTAGTATTTCCTCAGAGGAAAAAAGAAAAAAAGAATGTAAGAGTAAACCTTTGATCCAGATTTGGCTGCAGATTGAATACAGCTGTGGCCACAGCAGTTTTCAATATATATATTTTTTTTTATTACTCCCAAGTTCTGGCAAATAACTGTGTACATTCCTTACATAAATGATAGTAGTTTCCATCATCTTCTTTCTTTGACTTTTTTTCTAGTGTAAATGAGCCTGAGGGCTTAAATGTGATTCAAAGTCTAGATGAGTAAAGCAGAGTGAACTTACTCAACACTTGCAGTAAACATGTAAGATTTAACTAAAACACTATTTTTAATTCAATAAAATTTCAGAAATAGTTGCATTTTCAGGCTTGCAAAACAAAACTATTTTTCTGACAGGGAAAGAACTTGTCATTTCTCTAGAAATATGTACATATATAAGTGTTAGCACAGATGCAGTCAGCAAAACAATGCGTAATTACTTGGCAGTTAGAAAGCTATGCATTAAAATACTGTTTAGAATAGCTTTTATGTTTATAATAGCAAGGGTAGTGCAAGAGAAATATTTCAGGGAACATCTCCAGTTTGAAAAATGAAGTTTGGATAAATAAGACTATCAGTGGTCTTTTTAAGTTAATACTTCATGACTCTTCTGTGGGTTTTCTGCATTTCAGTTAGTCTGGACCTGGTTTTGCTCAGTAGGATTAAATGTCACAGTTACATTGCATTTCTACAGTGCTATTCCTGCTGTTATGGTTTTTTAGATATTCTGACAAGACAAATTGGAATCCTGCTACCTCCCTATTAGTAATTATGGACAATTATCTGATCTAGACAGGGAGATCTCCTTAAAAAGGTGTTTGTGAGAGAGAATATTAAAGAGGTAAATGCAAATGATGTTGAGAGCAAGAGTTAAATGATTGGAAATGTCTCCAAATACAGTAAAAAGGAAATCTGAGTACCTACAATGGAGAAGTGTCTGCTTCATGAATATAGACAGCTTATTTTCTTCAAAATCCTTTTTTCACCTTCTTCTCAAAATGATAGCCGTATGTGTTGTCTTGTTTGAACTTGGATATTTATTTTCATTTTAACATGGTCCTTGGTAAGAGTTGAAAATAAGATATATTTTGAGGAGATGTTTGCTGAGTAGTTATCTTCTCTTATACTGTCAAACTGGGTTGAAAAGACAGATCCTGAGTGCTCAAGGAGACCTTGCATCTTTTAGAACAACAAACTTAAATGTCAAGAGTGCACTATTGATCAAAATATCAGCAGGCTGACAACACAGCAGCCACTTGACAATAGAGAAAAAAATTACTCCTGTCCATGTTATGTAAAGTCCTTCATCAGATTTTCAGTCTTCCTAGAAGTACACCTATCATCTAGCTCTGGCAGACAATAAGAAGTGCTATGAATAAACTTACTGTCAGTTGCAATTATGCTCTTCTTGGACTATTGAAAAGCAGACACCACTCTGGCAGAAGCCAGTCTCCAACGTCTTGATAACCTGATCAAACTGTCTAAGAACTAAAGCTGGACATCAGTGCTAAGAAAACTGATATGTTTCTACATGAGTTCCACTACTGACACATTTCTCAGCATGCCACTATGAATCACGACCAGAAATGCAGCAGCTCATTTCCTAGGGCTTCACTTGGCCTACTGGCTGACCAGTTGTGATTGCTTACTTTGGACACAGAGCATGACGTTGGCATATCTCAGATTGCTTGAAGTCAGCAAGCATATTGATTATCATGCCATCAGACTGGGAGCTAGAGTATCTCCTGTGCCTCACAAATGCTATGAAATGCAATCACACAGCAATAGGAGATGGATATTTTTCGTAATAATGACTGTCCTAGGCACAAGCCATCTTCAGCCATCCTTCTTTCTTCCGGAGACACATGTCACTCTTTGCAGTGGGTCACCTGATGGTTACATTTTAGTCTGAAAATCTTGAACGTTCCCAATGCTACCATTCTGCAAATAGAATCAGTCTTTCAGTATATGAGAGACAGTTCCATTGATCAGTATGGCATACATGTTACTAGCAGCAACATACATTAACGAAGATAAATGACTCTAAAAAGAATGGAAACAGAGGGACTTGGAATTTTGCCCAAGTACTCTGACAGATTTGTCAGTGCTAGGCTATACATTACAACAATTTTAAAACTCAGAGAAGAAGATCCACGGGTTACTGCTCTGTAGGTCCTCCTAGGAGATACAAAGATGTTCTTGCCCAAAGCCGTGTATCTCTTGCTATATTCCTTTTCTGACAGGGCCTGACTAAGCTGGAAGAGATAACCAGCTCTGATTATGGTCTATTAGAAGAAGGATGCTGGCTTCATATATATATCTGCTGGTAAAACCTCCTACACAGCAAATAAATTTTTCTTAGTCTGAAGTTAATTATTCAAGCAGCATTGGAAAATGAATTTGAGAAAAAGAATATAATAATTTAGCATTCTTTGCACTTTTCACCAACAATGAAATTGGCTGATGTGAGGAGAAAGGTGTGATTTTTAGGCTGTTGACAAACACCCTACATATTTTTCATTTATTGTGCAGCGTTCCTTCTGGGATCACTTATTCGATGAACCTAAACAGGTCTTAAGTTTGCCTTCACAAAAAATGCTGCTGTTAAAACCTGATTTACATTTTACTCAATGTCTAAGAAGCTTTCTAAGGAGGTATGTATTAGCATCCACGTAATTCTAAGAGGCTGAGTTTGAATCAGCAAGACTTGCCTGTGAAAAGTGATACAGGATGAAAGTCAATACTAGTATTTAAGGTTTGGGGAGGCTGTACAGAAAAAGTTAGAAGAGAACTGTTTCACATTTGCATTCATTGAGTAGCCACAATCCTCTACGCCTATATTTTCACTGCAACAGAATAAATCATAATTGATATGAAACTTTTGTACTTCTGAATTCTGAAAACTACTCTGTGCTTCAAAAGGTCGGCAGAAATGGCAGTCTTGCAATTCAGACTTTTGGATGTTATCCAGATACAGTATCTTTATAAGATGATAAATAATGTCCTAGCATATTGCATTGACCTGTGTTATGTCTGTATGTTTTCTAGCTTTTGCTTAATGAATTGCATTTTATCTTGTCCATCTGTTTTCCTTTTTGTCCTGTTATAAAGTACCTTTTAGCAACAGAGTAGATAATAAAAGAAGGGCCCACTCAGTTCTTTATAAGTAAGATAGGTTTCCACTGATGAAATAGTGAAGCCTCAATCATATTTCATGAGTCTTAACCAAAAAAAATATAGTTGTTTGGGTTGCTGATCTACTGAACATGAGAAACTTCTACAGGCATCTTGCCCACTAAATAGTAAAATGAAAATGAGAAGACCTTCGTTTATGATTTTCTTTAAAACATATTCTTGCTTGCAATACTTGTAATATTGTCCACATTAAAATTGTTTTATTTAAAAATAATTTATTATGCTTAACATAAAAAATGAATACCTATCACAAGAATCTAAGCAGATAACCAACAATTCTCTACTGCTTTTATGAATTATATTACTACCAATTTCTCTAGTATAACTTATGCTGCCTTCCAGTACTTACAGAGAGTTTATAAACAGGAGGAACAGCAACTTTTTATACAGGCAGATGGGTGATGGGGCAAGGGGAAATTAGTCTGGAGAAGAGGAGGCTCAGGAGAGACCTCGTTGCACTCTACAACTTCCTGAGGGGAGGTTGTCATGAGGAGGGGTCTGGCCTCTTCTCCCAGGCAACAAACAGGACCTGAGGAAATGGCCACAAGTTGCACCAGGGCAGATTTAGATTAGACATAAGGAGAAACGTTTTGTCTCAGAGAGTGGTCAGGCACTGGAATGGCTGCCCAGGGAGTTGGTGGAGTCGCCGTCCCTGGCAGTGTTCAAGAGGCGTCCGGATGAGGAGCTGCGAGATATGGTTTAGTGCTTGTGGTAGCAGTGGTAATGAGAAGTCAATTGGACTGCATGATCTTGTAAGTCGTTTCTAACCTTGTGATTCTATGATTCTATGAAATGGTAAAAGAGGGGAAATTTAGATTAGATGTTAAGAGGTTCCTCTAGGCTGAATGAACCAAGAAACTTCAGCTGCTCCTCACACATTTTGCTGTCAAGACTTCTTGCTATCTTTGGGCGCTCTCTAATATTTTTAATGACCATGTATTGTGGCATCCAAACCCACACCCAGTGCTCTAGGTGAGGCTACGTAGTGCAGAGTAGAATGGAACAACCTTTCCCTCACCAGCTGGCAGTGCTGGGCCAGGGTACGGTTGGCCCTTTGGTCTGCCACAGCACGCTGCTGGCTCAGTTCAAGTTTGCCATCAGCCAGAGCACCAAGATCCCTCTCCACAGGGCTGCTTTCCAGCCTCTTCTCCCCCTGTCCATGCACATAGCCATGACAGATACTGCCTACCCTCTGTGAGTCTGCATGGCCTCGATCAACAACCATGTTCTGTGTGCTGGCTTCAAATGGGCTAAGTGGCATACAACATAACTAATAAGTAAAAATGTATAGAATCTTCTCAAAACCACGTGCCACTGTCCAGTCACCTTCTAGCAGCATCAGATGCCTGAGCCATTTTCCATAAAGAGCAGGCACAGTGAATGAGCATAAGGAGTGTCACAGCTCCAGCTGAGCCCTATCTGTTATATTTGTCCATGCTCTACACCTCTCTTCCACCAGTGTTTGCCACAGCTTGTACTCAGGAGGAAGAGCTGGATCTATTAGTGTGGGCTGGAATATTTCCTGTCCTGGGAAATACTGGGCTATCCTGTCTTTACACTGCCATTTGCCGTGGCAGTTTTGTGAGTGTTGCAATGCAACTAAGTCTTTGTCATCAAGCATTAAAAGGGCAGGAAGACCAAGTTTTGTTTGCAGCTGCTGAAGAGACTAATCAAGTATGATTGCATCCAAAACGGTTCATTCTTCACTAATGAAGATTTATTTTTTATAATTTGAATTTCACTTCATATTTGTGCCATTTCCTTTTATTTTCTAGTTTAAATTAGCATTTATTTTGGGTAGTATTAATGACCAAAAAATAGAATAAAAACAATCAAATATTTCTTTAAATTTTATGGTAAAATAATTTTTAAGCAAGTGTAAAGATAGAAGTGAGTAAGATGAGTCACATCAAAATGAAAATTCATTGCAATTAAAATTTTAATTTTACTGACAAAATATGCTATTGTCTCTCAGTACTCTGTAACAATGCCTACTAATTGTATTTATTTACTATTATTTTATCTTCATTCTATGGGAGAGTGGCACCAAACTTCTTTAGACTGAATTCTTCCATTTTTGTACAAAACCTTCCACTATATTTAGAAAAATGTTTCAGTGTTTTTGAAGGTATATCAAAATTAATCTTTGATCTATCTCCCTTTCTCAGTATTTGTAATAAAACTGTGAAGTTATTTTCTCTTGATCATTCTCCACCTTTCCCTGAAAACATAAAGCTACCAATAAACCAGGATCCAATACTGAATGTCCCAGTGCATTGTGCACTAACACCACTTGAAGATCCATTCTATGTATGTTTGCCTATTTGTCTTATTTCTTCTTATTATTCTACCAAATAAGAGTATGCATGGTAAAGAAAATGAAGCTGAGATGTATAATGAGCCCAGCAGAAATGAGTTATCCTTAAAAACTCCTCTTCTGCCTCTCCCTTCTTGTGCCTTTTATTCAGGTCTGTCTTCCTCGCTCACACTTGTCCCAGCCTGCTACAGAGCTGCTACTGGGGCCCACAGGGAGCAGAGCTGGCCCTAAGCATCAGACGCCTCCACAGTAACCAGCACTCGAGCAGTTTCAGGAAGGCTGGTTAGCCAGAACATTGTTCACTCTCAGGGTGAAAAGCAATTTTTGTGAATTTTCTACATGAAGCAGCAGAGTTAACAGCCTTGCCTGCTCCTGTCCGACAGAGTTAGAGCCAATTCCCATACTTAGAGTGAATGTGCTGGGTCAATTGCTTTCAGAATCAGGTCAAAGAACTAGTGCTATACTTCTGTTTGTTATCCAGCATCAGAAATCTGACAGATTAACGTGGTAGTACATTCTCACCTGTCTTTATCACTTACTTGTGAAGCACTTAAAATTAAATCATAGATTTGTAAGAATTTGAACTTGCCACAGGTGTACTACAATTTGGGAAATGAGCTCTGCTTGGACTTCACAAAATACATTTTTAATCTTTTAAAAATCATGCGTTGTCTGTACTATTTGTCATGTTTTACAGCGGTGAGAGATCTTTCATTGAAATGAAAATCTTTTGATACTGGCCAAACAAATAGAAAGTCCCAGGAGATGGTATGAAGACTGAAAAATCCTAGTTACGTGTGTCTTATAACATAAGGATAATGTTATTCTCTTTGGGATTTTTTTTTTTTTTTTTTTTTTTTGCTTTTGTTCTTTCGAAAAAGATTTATTTTTACAGCTCTATTTCTTCAAAGAATGATTTATTTTCTTCCCTAGCTATTTTCATCACATTTCACTGCTTTCACATGAAATACCAAAATATTTAAAATATTTTCCATTAACATCAGTAGTAGCAAGAAGCCTTATTTTGTTTTTCTTTTTTTTTTTTTTTTTTTTTTTTGTCTGATCAATTGAAATACAGGAGGGTTGAAATCAGATCATCTAAAAAAATCAACCACATCCAATATTTTTCAGTTTCAGCCTGCTAGTAAAACTGAAGGCTTTTATTTTTCTGCCCTTTAAGGCTAGTTCTCCAAACAGCAGAAAGACCAGATGGTATTGCTTTAACAAAGATAAGATTGTATTTCTATTTGTATAAATTTCTGCTACCCTGCCAATTAAATTATGTAATATCTTCTGACATGGAACATTTCTCATATTTAAAAATATCTGACTTAGGTGATACCAAAGTAGATGAGCAGCTTGAAGAGAGGAAGGACAGACTGGGCTTTTCTTTCACAGATCAGCAGAAATGGATCAACTCTTTTATCTGACTCAACGTTTCAAATAATGATTTGTAATCCAGCCAACAAAACACCAACACTTGACTCTGTGAGCAGAGGTTTGTTTTTCTGCCCAGAAGTGCAAAGCTGCCAGCAGGCTGTGCAGTGCACAGGCTGGGTGCCAGTGGAAGGAGATGAGGGAGGTGTCCTACTTCCCCCCTGTCCCTTTGACAGGCCAGCCTTACTGTCCAAACATCCAGCAAATGGAGGAATGAAAAGCTGGGCTTTTTGCAGCAGGACCAATGAGCTGAAGCAGCCTCGGAGAGGGACATGATCCCCTGTGAGGGATCCAAATCCCTTGTGAGGCCATAAGACCTGCCTTAAATTATGGTAGGTGGCCTGTGTCACTTTGTCCTAGGACATGGAACGCCAGCTGCGCAGTGGCCCCGTTTCTTCATGTTTGTCAAGAGGATATGTTATCTTCAGACTTTCTTTGTCATTGGAAGTCACACATATAAATCAAATATTTTTAAATGGGTCCATTGGAGGTGCTTATCTAGTGCACAACAAAGTGAGATATGGTTCAAGCGAGGGTTCTGAAAGTTATCATACGAACAATAACAACTGCTGAGTACAGTGGCTTTCTTGTAGCCCATCAGCAATCATGATGCTTGTAAGTTCAGGAGTTCCTTAGAAATTATGGTGAGCACACTAGAAATATCCTGTCCTTCTGCTAGATTGAGCTATTTAATCATCTTTGTAAGATCAAGCCCTTTGTGGAGGTTTGAGAGCAAATCAATCTCTCAGTGCTGCTGGAAGAGGCTGTGCAGTTTCAAATGAATCCAGAAATTGCTTCATCTGGAAAAAGGGAACAAAATAGATACCTAAGCTCCTCAGTTCCATGTTTTCTGTCCATGCCTTTCTTTAATGTTGTATGTGGGACATGATTTTGACCCACGTTCTTCATGTGTTTTCAGAACAACTGCAGAGACCAGAAAACAAGCACGTGAAACTGCTCAAGTCTTAATTAGCATCAATCTCTTCTACAGTGTCTGTTTATTCCAAGTTCTGAACCTTCTATTGTTTTAGTCCATATAAACTAGGATTGTTTTGAGAACCCTTTTTGTTTCATTATCTTACAAGTCTCCATGCTAAGCTGAACGAGACACTTTATCAGCCTCCAAGCGTAATCCATCTGATAATTTTTGAACAGCTGGGTCTCTCTATTTTACCTGTCTAGCCCAGCTTAGCATTATCAGCAAACCTAGGTACATTTGATATCACATACTACCTCCAAGGTCAGTTATGTCCATAAAGAAACCTGCAATAAAAGAATAATAATAAGATAGAATAAAAGCAGTGAAATTCACTTATAGCTGAAAAGTACCTTGCATGTCCTACAAAAAAGAAGTAAAATACAATACCTTATAAAGCTGCTCAAGTGCCTCTTTGTGGCACTTAACTTAAAAAGGGCATGTGGTATGTTTCAGTCTTGTTTGTGGTAGTCCTTACTCTTATTTTTGTCTTTCATGTCTCTGGAAAGCCATGTTTTCATAACAGAACACTGCTGGGAGAACTTGACTATATAGCTTTTTTATGATGACATCTAAGAGGTCCAATTTTAAAAAAATAAAACAATACCATATCCTCCTCTTTGCTGTATTTCTTTTCCTGCATGGTAGACCTGAAAGGAAAAAGTAGTGGAAATTAGCCAAGCTGCAGAGAAAAGAAATCAAAATGAAAGAACACTCAGGGAGATAAATGTTCTTAAAGATGAATATATTTTCATCTTGAAGAATGGATCCCAAATTGAGCCATGTTTCTATGAAAAAAAAGAAACCCTTCAGGAAGAGATAGGTGTCCAGAGAAATAGCTGTAAGAGTGCACTCCTGAAGTGACTGTCCTGCTTGTTTTGTACAAAACTTAATCTGAGTGCACTCTTCAGAAAAAAATATGTGTGTGTGTGTGTGTGCAAAAGTATTCCTCAGTGAGAATTAATTTTAAGCCCAAGCACTTTTCAAAAGCAGATTTTCACACGTCTTTTAAAATGTATATCATAAACAAGCAAAGAATCAAGTTAAACCTGAACTTAATTGTCCAACTTTTGACTTCTTTGATTCCTTTTTAAAAAATATTTATGATGATTGAAAATGAACTTAAGCACACTGCTTCTTGCAGAGCACATTATTTTCTATAACATCTCTGTGTCAGATGATATTTATGACTGCTGTCCCTCAGTTTTCTGTCTTCCAGTGTACCTCACAGCTGCACCCTTGCAGCAGCTTTTCTTTTTTTCTCCTCAGCTTGAGCCATCACAGGGGTAAGTGGCCTTGCTTTGAGATCAGCGAGATTGGCAAGAGCTCATTCAGCTTGTATTGTGATTTTTAGTGACTACGATGATGCTCTTAAGCACAGAAACAAGTGCCTTAATGAAATACAGATAGACATTTTTCACTAAATTGGAAAGATAATTAAAGTATTCAAGCACAACAGTGCTACATTTATTTTCCCCCTTCTGGAATTTGTAATGAGTGTTCATTAATAAATTACTGCCTAGTGGTACATGAACAGATGTGCCAATGTGGACTGCTATATCTGCATAGAATATAATCACATTCTGCACAGATCTCAAAATCTGCATTAGTACATCCCTGTTCAGATCTGAAGCTTTTTTTTCATGTCGGGTGTTCAGACTGTGTCACTGTTTCTATTATTTTCCAAATACTGTAATCAAGTCTCTGGGCTTGTCATTTTCTTGGCTTTCATAGTTTTAATTAAGTAAAGTAACTACTGTAGCCCACCACTATAGCTCTTTGTAATGGATCATTTTCATCGTACTCCACCTTGCATTTGGGGAGTGCCCTCTGCTATAACCTTCCTGTTTGTCTTTGCTCTTTCCTAAAATTAAGCTCATAAAAAATCCATGCTGTTGCCTCCACAGAATAATAGAGAACTGTAAATGATTATTCAACCTGATTTTCTCTTCTCTCTGTGGGGTGGACAGAAGAGAGGATTTAAGCCTTAATACGTTATGTAGTGAGATACAAAACAAACAAACAAAACAAACAAGAAACCCCACACTGAATTAGCTGTTTGACTACAGAAGTAAATATATATAAATTTGTAAGTTTCTGTGAGCATGTGCGATAGCACTTCTTTCTGGGTGGAATTCTAAAGAATTAAAAATAGAGGAAATAACTTCCCAATATGCAGTTCAGACCCAAGTACTACTTTGTAATAGTGAACCGTAGTTTTTATATCTTTTCTGAAACCCAAAATAATCTACAATTGAATGCTTTATTTAATGATTGAAAGTATTACAAATATATTTTCATTGCCTGTGGAAATAAAGGAATGTTTATATTAAATGAGTCTCACTCTTGTTGTTTGGTCTTCTTGTTTTATCCCATTCTGCAGCCAAATTCTAAAGTACACAGATTATTTTTTTTTAATCCAACAAGTGAATGCATTCATTGTTTGAATTTATTTTTGTACATCTTTGCTACTAAATGGTAGTACTTGCTCTGAGTCCAATAGATAGAATTTTCAGATAAACTTACATTTGAAAGGTAATGTCCTGAAAATTTTAAAGCTTTTATATATATAGCTCCTTTTCTTGCACAGAAACAGCATGAAAAGTAGTAAGGGACATAAGTTTTGCAGGCATTGTTCCGCAAAAATTTACTCCTGATATTAGCACTGTATAATGCGTTTCTCAGACTGTTAGCAAGATGGCAACTACTTACCCATGTTTCTTAACCTCCCTTAAAATTATATCCTAAAAATACCTTAAAATTATCAAATATTCGTATCTTAAATCAGCAATTGTTGCTCCAAGATAGCCATTAAACAGATGTGCAATAAATATTAACCTATGCAGCAATTTTCTTCTGTACTCTCCAATTACTCAAATTATTTTTATTGATTTTTTTAAATTATTCTGCTTGTTCTTACATGTGGTAATTTGTTGAATCAATTTTGGTTTAATTTCCTATTAAAGCCACATAAATCTTCTATGTGCCTCTTTGCCTTAGCAATATTGACTCTGTGCAAACAATTCAGGGGCTTTATACATTTTTCAATATTCATCAGTTTAAATACGATGCAATTTTTTGCTTTGGATCTGAATTTCTGAGACCTGAAATTTAGTTGAAAACCTATTTAAGATTCAGGATATTTTTTTCATTTCAAGTATTGATGCAACTGATTTAGGCACTTGAACAAATGAGGAAGCATGAAGTTCATTGTTCTCAGAATATTGGATGTCATGCTTCTGTTGTTCTTGCATGCTAAATTTAATCTCAGTAGAAAAACAGTGAGAAAGCCATTCTTTTGCATCCTTTTAACTTTACAGTGGAGTGCTGTTAATCTTTCATCTTGATGGATGACAAAAAGTCTGGCTAAACTGCTTTAGTTCTCAAATACAGTCTACTGCTTGATCCCGCAAATTTCAGGCTTCTTACTGTCCCTCATAAATTCCACGTTATTTTCTTTTGCTTGTAAGTCTGTCCTCCATGGCAAGTCCTATGAAGACAGAAGTAGCATACTCTGTAGGCTGATAGAGCCGTAAGAACTACAAGAACAAATTTGTTCATTTTCCCATAGATTTCCATAATCTGTAGGTTCTGACAGAAGGCAGGTAAAGATGTATCTCCTTGTTACATGTAAAGATAGGTTTGTGGAAATTCCTAGAGTTTGACCATCATGAGCATGGTATATAAAGTGACGTTGAACTTGAGAGCAGCCTGTGCTTCCTAAATCATTTTCTCTAAGAAGACCATGAGCTGGTTTGCAATCTTACCTTGGTGGCATCCATCCTTCAGTGGACCACAAAAACAGCGAGTGACTCCTAGTTCTTTCACTGAGCTTGAGCCCCGACATCAATATGCTTCAGTGCATACAGTGAGAAAGCAGAACTGCATTCAGACATATCAGGATTGATTCTGCTTCGTACAGCTTTCTGATTCTCTGAAACTTTCCTTTGATTTTTTGTAAGTTATTACTTATCCTCTGCGGCTTCCTTTGAAGATCATAGAATATCAGCAATAATAAGAAGTGGTTGAGTATGAAATCTCAAGAAAAAAATGACCTTTCATAGTTGAAGTGCTAGTCCTGACTTCACAGAGATGTAAAAATTTAATTGATGATTTTGATGGCTCAAGAAAGATAAGACATTTCTCTGAATTTCCCTGAATTATATCTAAATAAAGGTGAAAACTGATTTAAAAGATATAAAGAATTCATAAACTTATTAATAAAAAGATCATTATGAGCTACAATTATTTTTGTGCTTTTTTTTCCCCATTTTCTGAGTGCTTAAAACCTTCCAAGTGCTATGTAAAAAACTGATATTCAGATACTTCATTTTCCTGAACTATACAGCCTCTCCAAAGGATGTAGAAAGTTCTACCTGTGTGAAGACTAGCATTTTTGAAAACGGAAAACTTTTCTAATTTACATTTCAAAAACAAGGGATTTATTTTAAATAGCTAATGCTTTTAACTATTAAAGATTTTTTGAATTACTGGTTAAATTCATGGAAAGTTTTATTCTGCATGATATTGTGTTGAAGCAAGTCCTACAAGCTTGCCTACAAGTTCGTGTTGCATGAAGGAGGTCTTTCAAGCATTTTTTCTGTAAGTCTGAAAACTGAGCACATAAACCAACCTTTCTTTTTCTACCTTTTAAATATGTGCAGTCCCACATTCTTTGTCATGACAGGTTGTTTCCAGATCTTCCATATCCCTGTGATCTTTCATTCACAAAATGGCTGAAGTTGGCAGGAAGCTCTGGATCCAATTGGCCCAGCCCCTGCTCCAGCAGGGACACCCAGTGCAGGGAGGTCAGAACAACATTCAAGTGGCTTTTGGAGATCCCTAGGTGGATCCTCCTCCCCCAAGAGCCACAATCTCCCTGGGTAGCCTATGCCAGTGCTCCATTACATACATGACACAGAAGTGCTTCCTGGTGCTCAAAGGAAACCTCCTGTGTCCAAGTTTGTGACCACTGCATCTTGTCCTGGCCCTGGACATTGCTGAACAAAGCCTGGCTCCATCCTCTTTGCACCTTTCATAAGGCATTTATAAACAGTGATGAGGTTCTCCCCGAGCCTTTCTTATTCCAGGCTGAACAACTTCATCTCTCTTAGCCTCTCCTCACAGGGGACATGCTCAGGTTCCTCATCCAGAGATGATAATCTCTGTGGCCCTCTGTTGAAGTCTTTTCAAGTCTATCAATATCGCTCTTGTACTGGTGGCACAGAACTGCACAGAGTACACAATGCTGAATGGAGTGGATTCATAGAATCATCGAATCGCATGCCTTGGAAGGGACCTCAAGGATCATCAGGTCCCATCCAATCTGGCCTTGAACACCTCCAGGGACGGGGCATCCACAACCTCTCTGGGCAGCCTGTTCCAGCACCTCACCACTCTCATAGTAAAGAACTTCCCCCTGACATCCAACCTAAATCTTCCCTCCCTCAACTTAAAACCATTTCCCCTTGTCCTGCCATTATCTACCCAGTTGACTCCTGTCCTGTTTGTAGGCTCCCTTCAGGTACTGGAAGGCTGCAATGAGGTCACTCCACAGCCTTCTCTTCTCCAGGCTGAACAAGCCCAGCTCCCTCAGCCTGTTTTCATAGCGGAGATGCTCCAGCCCTCTGATCACCTTTGTGGTCCTCCTCTGGACCCTCTCTAACAGCTGTCTTTTTTATACTGGGGGCCCCAGACCTGGACACAGTACTCCAGATGGGGCCTCACAAGAACAGAGTAGAAAGTGAAATCACCTCCCTGTCCCTGCTGGCCACCACTCATTTGATGGAGCCCAGGATACCATTTGCTTTCTAAGCTGCAAGAGCACATTGCTGGCTTATGTTCAGTTTTTTATCCACAAGGACTCCCACGTCCTTCTCTGCAGGGTTAATCTCAAGGACTGCTCCTCTCAGTCTATATATATCCCTGTGATTCTCTAGCCCAAGTGCAAAACCTTGCACTTTGTTGAGTTGAACTTCATTATTTTCACCCTGGCCCACTTTTCAAGTCTGTTGAGATCCCTCTGAATGGCATTCCATCTTTCCATTGTGTTAACCACACCACTCAGCTTGGTGTCATCAGCAAACTTGCTGAGGGTGCACTCAATTCCATCACTGATGTCATTGATAAAGATGTAAAAGAGTCCCATGATAGTCCCCTGGGATACTGCTCATTACCGGCCTCCATCTGGACATAGCAGCATTGATCATCACCATTTGTCTGCAGCCTTCCAACCAGTTCCCTATCCACTTGGTGCTCCACCCTTCAAGTCCACATCTCTCCAGTTTGGAGATAAGGATGTGGTGGGGGACCACATCAAAGACCCTGCACAGTTTCAGTAAATGACACTGATCACCCTCCCTTTGTCCACCAATGCAGTCACTCCATCATAGAAGGCCACCAGATTGGTTAAGCATGACCTTCCCCTGGTGAAGCCGTACTGGCTGTCTCAGATCACATGCTCGTTGCTCATGTGACTTAGCATGTCCTCCAGGAGGATCTGCTCCATGATCTTCCCAGGCACAAAAGTGAGACTCACCAGTCCGTAGTTCCCTGGGTCCTCCCTCTTCCTTTTATAAATGGGAGCGACATGCCCTTTTTCCACTCACCAGGGAACTCATCTTTTCAGGGAATTCCAGTAGTAGTGTGAGGTGTGGCTTCTCTGTACCAAGTTGTGTTGATTCTTCCTCAATTTGTTGTATACATCCACACAGCAATTTTATTCTTCAGATATATTTTCGATCGTTTGTCTCATACATGTAATGTGGGTTAGGTCTATAGCTCACCAGCTCTCTGCTAGAATCTTATAGTTTGCAGAACATTAACTATCTTCCAGTCCTCCAGTGCACAGGCAGTTTTAATCAAGATTCTACACTTACATGTCTGGCAAATCCTTGTGTCCCTATCAAACCTGATGAGTGAATACAATCTGGTCCTAGTAGTTGGCTATTGTTCAGTTTAGGCCATTTTTCCTATATGTAGGTGTATATGCATGTGTGTTCTGTAATGTCCTCTACAAGCCCAATGCCTATTGCTAGTTTTGCCTCCCTGAAGTTTCTCAGCTTCAGTTATGACCTGTCTTGTGTTCTCATCTTAAATTTAAGAGTAATCACAATCCTTTCCTTCTTTTTTTTTTCTTCTTTTAATCCATTACTGGATTATTAAATCCATTTGCCATTCAGGCATGCAAGCTCAATGTTTCCTACAGGAAGTTTTCTACTGTTTTCTTTTGTTTTGTATTTGTGGTCACTGGTGTTTGCACTGTATCTTCATTATGGACTTTCTAGTTTCTATCTTGCAAAAACTTTTCTATTTTCTTTTAATAAGTCTTATTTTTATGTTATTTTGTCACTTTGAAAAAAAATGTAAAATTTTTTGCCTATGTAGATTCTGCAGTGGAATTAAGTGCAAGAATCCTATGATCATTGCAGCTGCATAAACAATGTTTTGCATGCTGCTCAGGACAAGCTGAGGTGTTGATGGGTGACGTTCCCCATCTAACTCTTCTGCAAAGCAGTTGTTCGTTGCATCTAAGGATTCAGCCTCAGCTTCATAATCTGATAGGCCATCCATCCAAACTACAAGGGGGTAATTGCAATCTGCTGTTTCCCTTGTGTATGTTGGCCACCCAGACTCTTTGCTGTCACTCAGGATGTCACTCAGGATTGTCACGTCCTCATTTCCACACTACTTTTTGGAAGGCTTATCAAGACCTATGAGATGGACTGATGCCAGATTGTTGGCAGCAGGATAGCCTAGGTGCAGCTATAGGAGCTGCCAGTAGATGTTTTCACAGTACTACTTATTGTTGTCTGTTAAATTTAAACAGAATAAACGTGCTTTTGACGGGACAAGGAACAGATAAATGAGAGGGTAAACAGTGTAGAACAGGAGTAATTTTCTGTCAAACAGGTACTGTGCTGACATTCATGGACTACTTTGATCACATACTCTTAAGATAGTTATTTTCAAGAGGCACATAACACTGGGACTGTCCGGGTTGCTACCGTGACTACTTTATGACTAAATATGTCCATGCAAATTTGTATTTCCCTGTTTCATAACTAACCACATTTATAGAAACCCCAACGTTCCTAAGGAGGACACAATTTTTAGAAGCATTACCAACCATCTACCTGTTTCCTCACAGCAAGTCTGCAGCTGGCTAGCAAAGTTTCAATTCTTAGTCAGACTGTCAACTCGGCCTATTTCAGAAAGGATGTCTTTTAATTCCTGGAGCTAAAGAATTAGTGCACTGTAAATTAATTAGTCACTTTCATATGTCTTGGTATATGATGTTCACATTAAGAATGTACCCAAGATGTTGTGTGAAAAATCTACAAAATGTTAATACCTATGTACAAAAAAATTAGACCAGCTTTCTTGCTCTCTCTCTCTCTCTCTATAAATGGATATATTGCCCACTTATGCCATGTGGTATTGTTTGAATTAAAAATTAGTAATTGAATTTTGTAAACTCTAATTCAGATTTTGCCTACATACACCTGCTGATAGTTATGACTGATCATAGAAAATAAATTGGCTGAAAATAAGTCTGAATTGAATTTATTATTTTTAATACAAAATAAGCATGAAATAATCTCTTCAGTTCTATTATATTTTAATATGATCTTTTTTTTCACTGAAATTCAGATACATGAGAAATAAATATGAATGAGAACCTGGTCTTCATGTCAGTGTCAGCTGTATTTCTATTCCTGAGCAACTGATTAATAGCATTACCCAATTAACAGTGTCCAATGAATATACAGCTGATAGTCATAGATAGATACCACAAGGATTTAAATACAGTGCTTATTTCTTTAAAAATGACTCAACATTTTTATATACTCAATGGCTGCTAATGATATCACTATTTAGATATCATAGCTTTAGTTACAACACCTGTACACAAATGTGTTCATATTTACATTTCAAATCATTCGCAAAAACAATTTGTTAGAAAAACTGAAACCCTTATTTATACCAGTACCTAAAATTAGGTACCATATACTTTTCTTCTGTTTGGGAAATATATGAGTTTTTCTGTGATTCTTTCAAGATTTTATTTATTTATTTTTTTTTAATGATGTGGGAATAAGTATGTGCTTTAAGTTCTTGTTTTTTACTGGAGGCTGAAAAAAAAAATCTTAATAAACAGCCTTGACATTTTTCAACTTTTGAGTAAGTCTATTATTTTGACATACTGATTTGCTTTTATTCTCTTACAGTGTTATGTATATGGATACTATGCTGAAGGATTCTGATCTTTTCAATTTTATAAATTAAAAACAAAGCTTTTAGGAGTAAAATTGCTTACTACAAAAAGCGAAGACCTGTAGGATATCAGGTAACACGAGAGTAAATTTGCCAAAGTTTTACCTCAGTGCAAAGTTTGCCATTCTACAGAATTTCTCTAGAAAACTGAAAAAGAGAAATAAAATAAAATCAGACAAAAGACTATGATGAAACTCATGATGTTAGTAGACATGTTCTCTTTTCCACAGTATTTCTTTCAGACTGCATAAAAGTGATTATATTGCAATATAAAGCAATTACCCACTTTTCCATTTTGATTTTAATATATTACAGCACTGAATTTATAAAAAATAGTTTAGTAGTTCTGTGAAATAAGTCTGCTTTTCTTATGTTTTATATCATGCTTCGTACTAGACACAGGAATTTATGATTACAATAATTGTAAGAAATAAAATCGTGTCAAATAGATTTTGTAGTTGAGACTGTAATGTAGTCACATTTCTCCATTTAATTTACAAATTCAGTGAAAATAACTTGTTCATCAGCTTGTCCACCTAAACATCAATTCAGTATTTAAATATTAATTTAATATAACGTTATGGAGAACTAGACTCGTGTCAGTGTGGTTTAGGGACTGCCTGTACTGTTTTCACAGTCGGAGTTACCTAGAATAATGTGCTGTAGAGCAGCATTTTGTGCTGTACTGCGTGTGCAATGGCTACACAATCAAATGCTAAACATAATGGTAACAAACATCCACGGATAAGGGCAATGCACACTCACAATGCCCTGGATGGTTGGATGCCAAAGAGACATGACATGGTGGAGAATTAAGCACATACTGAAAATTTGATCTAGTTCTCTGTGCAGTGAATAAAAGGGGTAAATAGATACCTGAGATTATTTGGTGTATTATTCAACCAAACAATTGAAATCTACATATAGCTACGTAGACTTTGTTGGGGGTGGAGGAATCAGGCGTTTTTTATGCAACCAAAGTTTGAAGTTTAAAACAGTACTTTTTAATTTGTAACATTTGACCCGGGAGAAAAAAATCAAATGCAAAAATATCCAAAAGTGTCCGTGACACAGAATTTCCATCATGATGTTGAGCATATCTTAGAAAATGTAAAATGGTTCTTTACTTGGTCTATGGAGGAGTTACATCAGAACATACATAAATAAATATTTAAGCATTTTAAAATCCATATATTAAGTAGACATTAATAAGTGCCAAACTGAGAGGTTAGGCAAATGTAGGGGTGGCCATTATAATAAGAGAAATTACAAGACCAATTGTTCTCATTGCTTATTTTACAGCTGCAGTGCTTTCCTTCTGCTCAGAAGCTACACATCAGCCATTGCAGACTGGCATGTATAAAGTAAATGTTATGGGTTAACACCATGCTTTAACAACAGTGAAGATTTTTAATGGATCTCTAGCCCAGTGAAGAAATAGCTAGCTAAAGGCAAAGGACTCAAATAGCACACAGTTAATAATGGCCTACAGTAAATTTACTCTGAGAAACTAACTGTATACTCTAACAGTTACTTAATCAATGCTGGGGAAAGTAAACCACCTCTGAAAGTCAAATGCCCGTGGGTATTTTCACCTCACTCTGAAATGGAAGTAGAGGTGGATGGGGTCTTGTGCCCCATTGTCTGACACCTTTGCCACAAGTTTTTAGGAGGGATTTCTCTGGGATTGGGCTGGAGACACAAAGAGGTGAGTCTGTGCTTCCCTCTATTCTGGAGTTTGCCGTGCATCCAAATGTCTCTGCTCACGCTGAAGCTTATGCTGTTTGCTCCACTTCATTTCTTTGTCATTCCTTGGAAAACATCCTCCCCTCTATCAGACATCTCAGTAACTGCTGGTACCTGAAACTCTTCTGGCTTTGTGCTTGTGTCTAACTTTACTAATTTTTAGGGAGGCCTGTAGCCTCAATGCTGAAGCCTCAATGCCTCTTGCAGAACCCACCTGCTAAATAAAATATTCTATATTACATATTTATTATATATTTATAATTAAATATTATATATACATATATTTTATACACGCACACATATATATTTATATATATACATGCCTGTAGCTCATCTATTCCATTCACATTCTGCTATAAGTAGCTGTGAAAGCCAAACAATTACAACTGTTAACTTCTTCCTGAGAGGAAGTCAGGACAATGTTTTTACCCTGAGGGAAAGCAAAGACCTAGCTTACCACCTGGAATGAAAAGCACATCCAAGGTGAGTTTAATTCTAATAAATGCAGTCTTTAGCTGTTTTGATGGGATCTGGTCACCTTGCAAATGAGAAATTCCAGTAGGCTGTTTTCCAGAGTAAATAAAAGCAACATTTGAATTTCCCAGAGAACAGCATGGAATTTTTGAGAATACCTATAACACAACAGTGAACCCAGACTTCTCAAGAGCTAGATTGAGCTACCAGCCAAAATCTAACAGCAAGGAACTTGACTGAAACAAATAAGAGAAGGGGGGAAAAAAAAAAGTTCAAGAAATAAAATTCCATGAAATTGCATTATTGCACAATGAGACAAAAGGGCAGGACCTGGTAACAAAAACATGTTACTCCATGCTGTTGATCTTTTTTCTTACTTCTTCAATGTGTGCTGAGTCCATAATCACAGAATCATGGAATCACGGAAGACAAAGCATTTTCTCTGTGTTTTCCCTTGGCTACAACAACAGTCAACCATTTTAAATTTGAAATATATTAGGATCTTTAGTGGTCTCCAGGAAACCTTGCAAAAGTATGACATTACATGTATTCAGCATTTATTTGTCTGCATAATTTATTTGTCTGCATAAATGGCAAGAACAAAATCTTGCAAAGAAAGTACTAGAGCAGAAGAATTTAAACCATTTTAATCATGATTTAAAACATTAAGCAGGTAATCTTGGTTTAATGAACATTATTATCTTGCTTTTCATGAGTAATTTTTGGTTCCTTTTACAAAAGAAGACTGATTCTGATTTGCTGGTAAAATCACTGTACAGATTGTTTACAGCTAACATGGACTTTACAGCCAATATGAAATTTTTTTTACTTCTGAAAAGGATCTGTAATATTTGTTAAAGCAACTCTACAATTTGACATGATTTTTATCTGCTCTATTTTCCTGATGAAGTACTTAACTTTTCTTTGTTTATATCAATTTCTGTAGAAATTATAGAATCATTCTGAATGAGGTGGAGTGTTTTTTTTTTGTGTGTTCATTTATTAATCTTTGGAATGATCATTGTAAACAATCTGTGCAACGTAACACAGATACGTAATAGTTTATATTTTGAATTGATGTGATGAAAACAAATTATTATGTATATTTAGGGAACTGAAACTGTCATTATTCCCACTCAGTGTTTTTCAAGCCAGCATGTCTTATCTTTTTCTGCTTTCATCATGTAGGTGAGGAAAGGAAAAAAACCTGCCTGCTTCTTAAATTCCCAGTAGCTTTCATAATTGTGGAACTAGTCTTAAGGCTGAACTGTATGAATAAATTAAAATGAGGAAAGTATTTTCTCAGCATCTTCAGAAGAAGATATTCATAACCAGAAAGGTCTGAAAAGATACAGATATTATGTAACTCTGAGGTTAGAATCAGTGGAAAGGATACTTTCTGCCTTGTTTCTTGCTTGACTTTGTGACTAATTTAAGAAATAACTTTCTGATTTACCATTTTCTGATAAGGCAGTCTATGTCAATTCTACAAACAGATTTACGTGAATCAGAAACCTGAATTATTCAAGAGCACTGAGACTGTTTTCCTACTCTTCTGAAAATATTCTTACTAATGTTACAGACAATGGTGGCTGATATGCCATCAGAAATGCTGAATTATAAAGCACAGCATGTTCTGCATCACGTTGTTTTCCCTCTAATGTTGTGCATTTACCTGAAACCTGCAAGATGGTGATACTGTAAAATAATTTCCTGTTCATATTTGTTTTAGTTTAATAACAACTGTGGACTGCCTGGTTTAATGAGTTAATTTTAGACAACCAAGAAATATATAGCTGTGGCTGTAGCATATAGAATAGTGCATTAAAATGATTTACTTATTTTAAAGCCATAATAAATGAAGTAACAAAGAAAATGATTCAAGGAGTTAACCAGTGGCCCATACATCAGGCTGTACTGCAGCATTCATGCAAGATATAACTTTGGTAATGTGCCTCTGCAGCTGACTCCATCCACATTTTTATTCTAAGATTGTTATGATCTGACTACTGTGACTAGCAGGCACTTTGCTACACTGTGAATGTCAGGTGTTTTCATACAGTTCAAAGATCAGCTGCAAAGTTCACTGGTCAGTCCTCATGGCTGGCTTTCAAACTACCACAGAAACTCTCTTATCTCTGGAAACACCTGATACAGTGCAGCAATTTTTCATTAAAAAATGGGTGCTACTCTCAACTGTCACAAACTGAGAGCTCATTTGGTCACCTGCAAATGTCTTTTTGAGTCACTGTTTAATCAAAAAGTAAAAGTTTATTTTATAAATTTGGTTTGACAAGGACAAGAAAGCAATCAGAAAAAGTCAATATGGGTTTGCCAAAGAAAAATAGAGCTTGATCAGGCTGATTGTTTTTTGCAATGATCTGACTGACCATATGAGTGAGGGGAGGGTGATAGTTGTAATGTGGCTTTAATTTGGTAAGACTTTTGACTCTGCCTTTGACAGCACTCCCATTCAGAAGCTGAGATAAGATAGACCAGGCACATAGATTGTCAGATAGACTGAAAATTGGCTGGACAACCAGAATCTTAAGGAAGTAACATGAAATCTGGCTGGAATACCTACTCAGCCTTGTGTAGTGAGGTGTATTTTGTTCAATAGCTTAATCTTTGACCTGGGTAACACAAAAAAACTCATCCACACAAAATCTGTGGATCGTTCTATATCAGAGAGTGTTTGGTACAACAAATAGTAGTGCTTTAGTCCAGAGGGGCCTAAGAAATGTAAAGACTGGATGAACAACAGATTGATTCCACAAGAATGTCAAAATCTGCACCTGGAACAGAAAATCCCTTCCACCTGTTAAGACTGGAATCAACTGGATGCATAGCAAACCAGATGGAAAAGATTACAGAGTATGTGTCAGCAGTGTACTTCAATCACAAAGAAAGGAAAATGTAGCTACAATCTACAAGAGCCTGCTATACTATCATAGAGCCATAAAATCACAGAACAGCTTGGGTTGGAAGGGACTTGAAAGACCATCCATTCCCAACCCCTCTACCATGGGCAAGGTTGCCATACATTAGGGCCCCATCCAATCTGGTCTTGCACCCCTGCAGGGATAGGGCATCCACAGCTTCTCTGGGCAGCTTGTTCCAATGCCTCACCATCCTCATACTAAAAAATATCTTTCTAGTATCTAATCTCAATCTCCCCCCTTAAAACTATTCCCCTTTGTCGAATGTGTCAGACCATGTAAAAAGTCAGTCATTCTCCCATTCGTAATAAGCTCATTTAAGTACTGGAAGTGAGTTCTCTCCAGACTGAACAAATTGTTCTCCTTTAAACTTTCTTAGCAAGAGAGGTGTTCTAGCCCACTGATAATCTTTGTGTGCCTCCTCTGGACCTGTTCCAAAAGTTCTATGTCTCTCTTGTGCTGGGGACCCTAAACCTGATCACAGTACTCCAGATGAAACCTTATGAGGGCAGAAGAGAGGGGAACAATTACATTCCTCTCCTTGCTGACCATTTCTCTTTTGACGCAGCGCAGAATACAGTTGGCTTTCTGAGCTGCAAGTGTCTGCTGGCTCATGTTCAGCTTTTCATTCACCAGTACCCCCACATCCTTCTCCACAGGGCTGTTCTCAATGAGTTCTTCTCTCAGTCTCAGTCTGAGATTGCACTTGACCCAAGCACAGTACCTTGCATTTGGCTTTGTTTAATCTCATTATGTTCATGTGGCCCACTTTTCAAGCCATCCAGGCCCCTTTTGACAGCACCACTTCCTTCTATTGTAACAACTTCACCACTCAGTTTATTGCCATCAGCACACTTTCTGAAGATGCACCCAATCCCATTATCCAGGTCACTAGAATAAGAAATCTTTTTCAACATGTATAAAGTAAGGCTGTTGGTGTCCAGTTTTCGGCCCTGTGTACAATCAAGATGTTGAGAAACTGGAAGAAATCTGCTGGACGTCTACCAAGATGGGTACCACCATATGGCACTGGAGAAGCAGTAGTGATAACTGGGATTATTTAGTCTAGCAAGGATGATAAGGAGCTATTTAATATATTCCTACAACTACCTGAGCAGATGCTTTAAAGATGACAGAACCAAATTCTTCATGTAGAAACAAGGAAAAACAATCCTGTTTTGGTTTGGAAGTTCAGATTGGGCATGAGGTTGAACTTCACTGATATGAGTGAGACTGTAGAAAGCCCATTTTCAAAATTTTCAAAATTTACATGGGAAAAGCCACAGCTGGCCCAATTTTGTATTCCCATCACCCTGCTTCAAACAGAAGAGGAGGCCAGATGACATCCGTAAGTCCCTTTCTTCGAGTCTGTGATTCCCCCAAACTCTGCTTTCAGAAGAGGTTCTTTAAAAGCTGGTAAGGGTACAGACTTCATTTATCTCACTGCTTCTGTAGCAACCTGGTGGGCACTGCTACTGTTTTCAATCTGTTCTTCATGAAATTTTCAAGCTGAAAGTCTTAGGTACTTACAGATGAAACAACTGAAAGTACCAATCTACTTATATTAAAAGCTGGTATATTGAGTCTCACAGTATTAAGAATTGCATAACCTCAGGTTTAAAAAAAAAAAAAAAAAAAAAAAAAGGAATCTGAAATATATATATATATTTGTAATTATTGGCACAGTACTTTATTTGGAAGAAGTAATGAAACCCATACCATAATATGCTCATAAATATTCTCTTTAAAATGTAATTGAGTAAAAAGAGCAAAATCTTGTATGTAATGGTAGGAAGGAGTTTGCATCATTTGTAACCAGTCAAAAATAATTTTGGCATTGTTTTGAAATCTGAAGTTTTATTCACAATATCTAAAATACCTTCATTATCACCCAGTTGATGATATGGTGAAACTTGAAAATTATTGAGTTGCTTTTTCAAAATTTGGATAAAACCAAGATACTTCCTGCAAACAATGATTTCTGAGTATACAGTGATTATCTTTTTGAAATAAGCGTCTCTCTGGAGAGTCAATAATGTTTTTTTTGTATTTTGTACTTCTTAATAGGATATCATGTAAACTAATAAGAACCAAATATATAATATTCACTGAATAGGAAAAATAAAAATACCACCCTGTGCTCAGGATCTAATAGGTTAAGAAACATAAATTCCGTTTCAGTAAATCCTGTTTTTCAGATCACTGGAAATCTTAAAAAAAGTCTTGGTGAGAGAATGCTCAGTAGATACTAAGGAAAGGCAAGCACTCAATTTTTAATTCTGACCTTACTAATCAACAGTGCACTGGAGCTGCACAGTGCAGTGGCATTCATACATAATGAGGAATGGGGAAGTCATTCTCAGCAGACACACATTGTGAAGAGTGCTGGACTATTTTAAAAGCTCCCTAGTGAGGATCAGGGACTTTTGAGTCCCCTTGCAGAGTTTCTATTCTCCTCTGTTTAATCGTGCTAGTCAGGAGTAGAGTTAACTTCCTTCCTCAGCCAGTGTTTTACAAAGGCTTGGGTAAATCCAACTGAAGTAATTCCTGATTTGGTCTGTCTTAGTGATGTGTGCTCTGGAACTGAGCTAGCAAGGGACAAATCCTGCTTTAGGATCATTAGCATTTTTACCTGGACACTCATCTCTGAGTAAACTGGGCAGAATATTTCAGTATGAACAGACACACTCTCCTGATGATATTTTCAGGAACCTATCTGCACAGATTCATGGATTTTTATTTAAAGGATTAACTATTTCAGCATAAGATGATGTAGTATGTTGCATGATACTTTTATATGGGCAAATGCTGACTGCTGCCATCATTCACAGCTGGGTATGACTGATGGGTAGGTTAGAAAGTAAGAAGAAAGAGCAGGAATTCGTTTTTATGTGCTGATGACCACTGGGCCATGTAGAAAACATGGATACATGTTCATCACGTCACTGGGAAAGCTTATTTGGGGAGAATTACAACCAGACGAATTCAGGCAGGCGGGCTCCTGGTAAAGCTGTAGTTATTGAAATGAAGTATACCTGACTATACCTGCCTTGGCTGACTGGGGAGCAGCTCGGCCAGCGAGCAGATGCCGCGCGCCATTGTCCTTCACGTGGCAGCGGCGTTCTGACGTCACCGGGACGGAGGGAGCGGCGGGATCAGCCCCTATAGAAAGTGCTGCCACCAGGGCGGGAGGAGACGCAGAGCGGCAGGAACTGGAAGCGCAAACAGGGCGCGGTGCCCCGGAAGGGCGCGGTGCGGCTGTCAGCGCGGGCAGCTGGCGCGGAGGGGGCGGAGTGTCTCCGTCCTTTTGGCAGAGCCGCTCACCTACTGGCTGCCTCTCGGGCGACGCGTCTAGCCGTGGTCTCCACTAGGTGGAAAGCTCTGGCGGGAGTGAGTGTGGTGACTCAAATGGGGTGTCTGCCTAAACGTTCAAGTCTCTGGCCGCAGAGTGCCTGAGCCTGTGGCTGCCAGTGAAAGGAGGCAGGGATTCCAGCTGCGTGAGGTGTGGGCAGGTGAACGATCTGCTCAGTGTGGCGGCAGGGCTCAATGAGGAGGTGGAGAGGTTAAGGAGCATCAGGGTGTGAGCAGCAGATAGATTGGTGGAGTAATTCTGTTAAACTGTGGGAAAGACACTTCCCAAACAGCGGTGGATCCCCTGCCCTGCCATCCTCAAGCAGAGGGAGGCGATTTAAGAGAAAATTAGGAGTGGATTCCAGCTTGGCAACGCAGGTAACTCCCACCCCAACCTACCTTGGTTCCCCAGGTGCCTTTATAATAGGTTTGAGGCTCTAGAACTGAGCGAGAGGTGAGTGAGAATGTTTGGTGGAAGGTGCAACTGTGAGGTTG
The DNA here is from genome assembly GCF_019238085.1 of Lagopus leucura. Lineage (NCBI taxonomy): Eukaryota > Metazoa > Chordata > Aves > Galliformes > Phasianidae > Lagopus > Lagopus leucura. Next base: position 852,946 of record NW_024962258.1, read on the forward strand.
TCCAGCACGAGGCGGTCGGCTCCGTACCTCAAGTCTGCCTCCACCAAGGACAGCAGGGCGATTGTCCTCGACAGCTGCCTGCTGAGAGGAGTGGAGGGCACTGTTTGTTACCCTGATCGGATCTGTAGAGAGGTGTGCTGCCTCCCTGGGGCCCACATAAGGGAAATTGCTAGGGAACTTCCTAGTCTGATTTGCCCGTCTGATCCTTTGTTGATAGTTGAGGCCAGCAGCAATGGAGTCGCTGAGAGAAGTCTGAGGATTATCAAAGAGGACTTCAGGGGACTGGGATGGTTACTGGATGGAGTGGGAATACAGGTCGTATTTCCCTCTGTCCCTTCAGTGGCAGGAATACTGAAAAGATCTGAAAAACCCATCTCATAAATACATGGCTGAGAGGCTGGTGCAAACACAAGAATTTGGGGTTATTTGAACGTGTGACAGTTTACTCAGCACCTGGCCTGGTGCTGAGGATTGGTCTCACCTGTCATAAAGAGGAAAATGGATCCTAGCCCAGGAGCTGGCAGGGCTTGTTCAAAGGGCTTTAAATTATATTTGAAGGGGGAAGGAGATAAAACCAGGCCTGCTAGAGATAAGCCTGAGAGAATGATGTTGGGTGAGGCAAGGGATTCAGCTGAAGTGCATCTACTAATGCACGCAGCAAGGGCAACAAACAGAAGGAAATGAAAGCCATTGTGTGGTGGGCAAACTATGACTGAGTTGGCATTACTGAAACATGGTGAGACCAATCTCAAATTGGAGCACTGCAATGGAAGGCTACATGCTCTTCAGGAGGGACTGTGGCATGACTCTCTATGTTAGAGTGCTTTGACATTGTTGAGCTTTGGTCTGGGAATGATAAGGTTTGGGTCTTTATGGGTAAGGAACAGGGGGAGGGTCAATAAGGTGGGAATCTTCTGGGGGTCTGTTATAGATCACCTAACCAGAAGTTAGACCAAAGAGACAGAAGTGTACTACAAACAGCTGGCAGTTGTGTGATCTCCATTCCTTGTTCCCATGGGGGACTTCAATTCCCTGATATATGTTGGAAATAAAATGCAGCACAGAAGAAACAGTTTAGGAGGTTTCTAGAGTGTATGGAAGATAATGCATTCCTGATGCAACTTGTAAGGGAGTATACCAGAGGATGCCCCACTAGACCTACTGTTCACAAATAGTGAACAGGACTGGTGGGAGATGTGAAGGTTGGGAGCTGTCTTGGGGCAGAGTGACCAGAAAATGGTAGAGATCTTGATTATTGGTGAAGATAGGAGGGCAGGCAACAAAACTGCTGCCTTGGACGTCCGGATGGCGGAACTGAACTGCTCAGGATGCTGGTAGGAAGAGAGACTTGAAATTCAGACCTGGAGAATAAAGGAGTCCAGGAAGGCTGGTCACTACTCAAGAAGGAAGTCTTAAAGGTGCAGGAGCAGGCTATTCCCCTGTGCTGTAAGAACAGCTGGTGGGGAAGAAGACCAGCGTGGATGAATAGGCAATTTTTCCTGAGTCTCCGTGAGATAAACAGACTGGAGGGAATGGACTCAAGTTGCACCAGGGATTGAGTTTGAATGTTTGGGAATACTACTACTCTCTACTACAAGAGAGTGGCCAGGTGCTGGAATGGGCTGCCCAGGGTGGTGGTGGAGTCACTGTGCCGGGAGGTGTTCAAGAAACATTTAGATATTGTACTGAGGGATGTGATTTGGAGGGGAATATTGATGATATGTGCACAGTTGTACTTGATGATCTTGGAGGTCTTTTTCTGCCTTGGTGATTCTGTGATTCTGTCCAAGTGTGGTAGGTTGACCAGGCCCACTACACAAACAATAAAGCTCAGTCATTTTGGATGATACTAAGATGTGTTGAGTTGTCAGCATGTAGGAGGGAATGGATGTCACCCAGAGGGACTTGTCAGGCTTGAAAATTCTGTCTGCACAAACCTCATGAAGCTCAAGGACAAGGTCTTTGCAAGGTCCTACACGTGGGGCAATCCCAAGCACGAACAGGTGGGCAGAGTTTGGTTTGAGAGCAGCTCTGTGAAGAAAGGCTCAAGGATGTTTGCTGATGAAAAACTCAACATAAGCCAGCAGTGTGTGTACTTGCAGCCCAGAAAGCCAGTCTTACCCTGGACTGCAACAAGAGAGGACTGGCCAGTAGAGACAGGGAGGTAATTTTCTTCTGTTCTGCCCTCATGAGATCAGTACCTGATGTACTTTGTGCAGCTCTGGGGCCCTCATACATAAACCTGTTTGAGTGGGTCCACAGGAGGATCATGAAGATGATCAGACCACTAGAAGAGCTCTCCCATGAGAATAGGCCAAAAAAGTAGGGTTTCTAGTAGAAACAGAAACAGAAAGATCTGGGGAGGCATTATAGCTATCTTCCTGTATTCAAACGTAGCCTACAGAGAAGCTAGGGAGGAGTGTAGCAATAAAAGATTTGGCTTTAAACTAGAAGAGGGCAGATTTACATTACATATGAGGAAGGAAGTGGTGAGTCATTACTAACTCTATGATACATGCATAGTGATGAGGTAACATTAGAAACAAAGTTCATATATAGTCAAGATACAAAAAATCATGCTTGTGCATAGGTACACAGTGCATAGGAAGGAGGTAAATGGCTTTAAAAAAATTTAAGAAGAGAATACGAAAGTAGGCAGTAAGATGGTGTTATAAGAATAAATTAATTATTGACAGGGATTTTTCAGCAATCTTCTGAAACCAAAAAGTGTATTAAAATGAATAAAAAAAAAAAAAAAAAAAAAAAAAGGCTGGTAATGAACCTAACTTTTAAAAAGTAAATTAAGGAAATCTTCACAAGCAGATGTTATAAAAAGGTAGGAGATAAAAGATCACCTACTGTTTCAGACAAAAGCTAGGAAGGAAAATGATTATGAACTGACAAAGTAACTATGACAAAGATAAAAATAGATGTTTGTGTATTTCTCATTTTGTTTGGTACATAGACAGTGAAGTAACTAATTTATTTAGCTGTGGCACAAAAGGCCACAAGGAACTTTACAGGGACTGATGAGGAGGACTGGAAATAATGGTGGGAATTCAGTGATGATAAATGCTGCAGTAATGCACACTGAAGGGGAAAAATGAGCCACTTGTACACCTTAAGTGTAAATTAACTGCATTAGCTCACAAGGACATGGTAACTACTCTGGACAGCATTACAATAAGAAGCTACAGATAGAGAAATGAAAAGATGCAAACAAACGTAAGAGGAGGTGGTAAATAAAATTACAGAGAAGTTATCTTGAGCTAAAAAGACGGGTGAAGATGTTTACTTGAAATCGTTTATTGTAAGTTGATTGATAACCACAGACAAAAACCTTTTATTTGAATCACAGACTTCAGTAATTTTCCTGGGTATTCATTCATTCTTATTAAATCATATAAACGTTGACACTGATTTGAAGAAAGAACTTTTATGTTAGTTTCTTTCTTTTCTAAAAATTACACCTTGTAATTATTTAATAATCTATAGCTTCATAAATATTTGTTCACACTTTTTTTTTGAACTGTTCTAGAAAATGTTCAACAGTTTATTCATTCCTATTAAGTTTGTGTTCTGTTCATTATTTCCTTTTATAAAAATTAAATTCACCTATTTGGATCACGATGCATTTTCATAGAAATATGAATTCCTTTGGAATGTACAAAGGGGCATTTAAAATCATTCTAAGAAAAGCTACTGGAAATTGGCACATTCTAAAAATGTGAAAATTGAAGAAGGAGCAACAACTGAATACCTGCTTCCCTTTTGAAGGGAAAATTATGGTAGTGTTGATCTCTAAATGGGAGTTTGTGCCTTACCAGTTTGATTGCCTCTCGTGATGAAATGGCCAGTGCTGTGTAAAGGTGGAGAGACATGGATGTCATTTATCCTGACTTTCTGTGCTGTTTCCATAGCGTTTTACTAGCCAAAATGTAGGAGGCTATCAATGAAGAAAATCAGAAAGTTTTGCATGCAGTTTGGAATAACACAATGCGAAAGCACCTGGGGCTGACAAGAGAGCAGCTCTACTAAAGGAGCTGATGGGCAAATTGAGCAGGAGTTAGTGTGCCCGAGCAGCTGGAGTGTGACCAGCACATCCAACAGTCTTTTATGTGTTCAACACTGAGAAACAAAAAAGTAGAAGTCTGCACATCTTCAGTTTCCAACCTATGCTAAGGTTTTGAAAAACTGTACAAGATGGGGGAAAAAAAAATAATGAATATTCTCTATGACTTATGAGTTAGTTCACTGCAGTGAAAGTCTTGGCAAAACATTTTCCTCATACAGAAGTACAAAAAGATTTGATTTTTGCCAAATATCCACACGTGCAGCGCTGGAAAGGCTGACAAAAACTGTAAGTACTTGAGCAAGGTATTGCTCTGGGATGTAGTCATGCATCCTGCAGTGATCTCAGAAACCTTTTCCCAGCTTCCTGATTCTGTGCATGGGTGTGCAGCCTTTAACTTTCCTATCCGAGGAAGGTCATAGAGGTAGAATATAACTTGATTATTCAAATAAATTGTCAAGATTATAGTCTTTATAGAACTTAATTTTGTCATATTTTTGCATTTAATTTTAAATTTGCATTCTTTTAAAAATGTATGCATCTATTTTAAACATTTGGATTTTGGATTACTTTCAGTGAATTTACTATGAAACAGGATGTTGGAATACTAGAAGAGATTAGAAGTGGAGTGGGAAGGTGAATTAGTATTGGCATGTAAAATCCTTGACGTGAACAGAAATGCAAACTCTTTACCTGCAGGGAAGAGAGGGGTGACATCAATGGACTCAGCGGACTTCCCTGCTCCCACCTTCAGTGACAAAGAGAGTCCAATGCACTCCTTTCTCTTGCCCACCAGTCCTGCCCGTGCACCCACCATCAGCCAAGATCCTGTCATTTGCAGTGTTCTGCTGTCATAACAGGGAGAGTACCCTGTCAAAGGGATGAAATTCATTTGGTAGTTTTGCTGTTACTTGCTTTTTCTATTAAGTATTAGGTCTGTGCTCTTGTCATATGCACGTACTATAAGAGATGCCTATTCTGAGTCTGTGCTTGAAGGTGCTCAGGATTTGCTAGTGCATCTTGCTGTTAGTCTGCTGATCTTTTTCTTTCATCAGGAAGCTTTAAATTTTATGAAGTATACTCATGGTATCTGCAACCATTATTCCATTATCATTCATCTGTGAAGGAAAGGATGAATGAGACCAGTAGCAAGCAGTCAAATTGTCAGTTTTCCGGTTGTATATTAGCAATCATAGAATTGATTATGCTGTTTTGTTCGTATCTTTTTCCTCTCATCAGAGTTATGGATGGACTGTGATTGTGTGCAGTTAGACTCAGATACAGTGATAGGCTCTCTGTTTTTGTTAGCCATTAAACGGGAGTTAAAACTGCAGTTTGTACATTTAATATTGCCTCTAAGACTGACAAGCATGAGGTATTTCAATGCAGAAGAGCCTTCTGCTGAGCCTGTATGAAATAAAATACCTTCCCAAAGGTTTCATCCTCATGTCTTGCAGCCAGATACTAATCTAAATCTCAAAAAAGCAATTTTTTCACCTATCCAATGTTTGTTAGCAATCATTTGTACAATTGTGTTATAGACATGATTTGTGTAGAAATACCTAAAACTTCTACATATCCTTCGCATCCCATGGCAATGGCTTCTACTCCTTAGTTACAGCATGCTGTCATATCTTCAGCCTTGTGTCATTCTGAGGTCTACATCTTGTGATACAACATTACAGGGGCATTCACCTTTGAAGTATTTTCATGATGTGTAATATTTTGTTCTCTGTGCATCTTCATACTTTGTCATTTCACATTCCCTACTGCAGAATGGAGGAGATAAACAAAGAACAGGAAAAACACTAAAGGCTAGGAAAAAACACAGAATGTTAAAAAGGTCGCAACTATTTTAATTCATAAAATCTGGGGCAGTCCAAGTGCTTCCTGACACCTCATTCTAATGACAAATACTGTAATAAGAAACATAAATGGCAAAATTACTCCATTCACTTGACAAAGATCATGAAAGCAGGAAGAGGTGCAGAATCGATCAGTTCTTTTTGTACAATTATATTCATGTAGTGGTCTTCAGACATATTATTTAGAATGAATAAAAAACAGATCTAACTCGGCCATTAACTATAGTAAAAGAAAATGGAGCGAGGTCTTCCTTAAATTGATTGATCTATTTTTAAAATAAAAAATCATTAAGGAGCTGGATTGCTGCTAAATTATTTTCTGCTTATTTCAGTATAATTTTCTTTCTGGTATATCGTATTGTATTAACTTCCTTCTTTCCAGGAAATGTTTCACATGCTCACATCTAACTTAAAAGAGCAACATTTATCAGAAACTATTAATAGTTTTTTCACTCTGCCTACTGGTCTATCACCGTACTGTTTCTTACTCTCCTAAATACACTACAGACTATATTTTTATTTGTACCAAATGTTTTTTTTTACCCACTTTTGAAAACTGCATCAAGCAAGATTTTCGTTAATAATGACAATATCAACACAATCTGTTTGTTGGAATGGAACTTTAAAATTGTGTTATCTTTCAAGCAATCCCACTGCAGTATTTGCTAGCACTGAGCCGGTAAAGAACTCTTCAGAAATGTAGCTAAGATTTGTCATAGTCACTTGTTTGACTTTGCTTGCTCCTGGATGCATGAATTTTGCCATTGTTTTAAGTTATTATCATAATCCTTGTTTATAAGACAAAACATTTGACTATGAAGAGCCCATCCCTATGAGGAGAGACTGAAGGAACTGGGGCTGTTCAGTCTGGGAAAAAGGAGGCTGAAGGGAGACTCTATTGATCTCTTCCAGTACCTTACAGTGAGAGCAGAATTGGTCTCTTCTCACTGGGGACAGGATGAGGGGAAATGGCCTCAAGTTTTACCAGGGTAAGTTTAGGTTGAATATCAGGAAAAACTTCTTTACAGAAAGGGTTGTTAAGCAGTGGAATAGGCTCCCCAGGGAGGTTGAGTCACCATCCCTGGCTGTGTTTAAAAACCATTTGGATGTGGTGCTCAGGGACATGAATTAGCGGGGGGTTGTTAGAGTTAGGGTAGTATGGTTAGGTTGTGGTTGAGCTCGATGATCTTGAAGGTCTTTTCCAACCTGAGTGATTCTATGATTCTATATTCCATATTATCAGGTGCTCCAGACATGTGCTTGTAGCATTTGGCCAGTCATGCTTTCTGAAAAGCATGCTGAGCTCTTTGAGTCTTTGGGTCTCCTTTCACAAAACATAAAAAGACAAGATTGCTTCTGCCTGGAAATAGAGTGTACAAGTTTTGAAATGTATGCACCTGCTCAACGAAGTGATAGATATAGGTAAGAAGATTCCCTTCGTAGGGTAACTGGAATCTTCATGTAACATTGGGAATATTGAGCACTAACCTTCATTTCTCAGCTACCCTTTGAAATAGCTGTCATTGTAACAGCACATACTAAAATGTATCAGAAAGATTAGCAATTCCCTTCCTGGTTATGGGTCTCTATGTACTTACTAAGTAGGTATAGTTGAGCATTTGAAATGTGATTTTAAGTTTTCTAGTTGTAACCTTTTTCTTACAACTCAAGTAATTGTCCTATCTATCGTCTCTAAACTTTTTTTTTTTTTTTTATGGGGGGGGGGGGGGGGGGGGGAGGGGGGGCGAGAGTTGGTGCAGAAGGTGGGAAAGATCCTTGGTGGTGGTCCCCTTGTTCAAGACAAATTGGACACCAGATCCAAAAACACTGTAATTTTCACAGAAGAAATTCCAGGGCAATTAAGTGTTTAAATACTGGTTCAGGTCTTTATTTAAGCTGTCACCAGTCATCCAGATTCTGATTGACTGCTTGCAAATAGCCCTGAGTTCAATGATGTGGACAGGAACCAGGAAGAAGCATCAGCTGCTAAAAATACATGCCTTCACAAGCCATTTGTTCTCTAGCTTTATTGTGAAATGTCGCTTCTTTCACTGCTGTGGTGTATCCACTGAGATCCAGTTTTCCATGGAAAAGTATATGGAAGTTGCCATGCCATTCATCCAAGCAGGCAAGAAAGCTCCCCAAATACAGGCATATGACATTAAAGAATCAGAACTGTAGCGTAGGGTACATGTAACCGAAGATCTTATTTCAAGGCTGTGTAAGCTTAGAGATTCTAAAATTACTTTCTGATCCCTTGTTTTGTGTAAATTTTTGTGTCACCATGGTCTTTTCAAATTACAGTCATCCTACCTGTGTCTTCACCTACTTCACTCTACGCTGCACGACATAGATGGTATCAAAATAACCAGCTGTGTGGGTCGGGATTCATTACTTTATTAAAACAACAGCAACAAAAGAACAAGCATTGCATCTTTTCTGCAGTTAAATTATTTGCATCCTGGAGCTGGCAGTAGGAGAGGAGATTAGGCTAGTCTTGATGACTGGAATATTGTTAGAAGAACATGAGATCCATCTTTTGTTCATTGAGGCCCATGTTTGTTTTATTAGCATTGTCATGACTGCTGATTTCTGATTGAGGAAATAAAAATTATGATTCTGGAGAATCCAGTATAGGCAGGGACAGCAACCCCAACTGTCTTCTCAATAATAGAGACTTCTAATTTTTATTTTCTCTCAGAAGCAGAGTGAGAGGTTGCTGTGGGCCTCCAGCCCTATGACTTGCGCTCTGGCCGGCAGATGCTGGTCTAGTGGCTGCAGCCAGGACCATCACTTGCAAGGTGGGGGCATGTCCTGGAAGCTGCTGTGAGCCTTCCTTTTCAGGGGGTCCTGAAACCCCCAGGCTAACAGTCTCTGCCCTGTGCAGAGGGGGGATCTGCCCTAGCCACATCATTCTGACTTTTCCACAGATGGGCAGGTCCAATCTGATGCCACTTCTGTGGCCCCCAGCTGTACAGTGTGCTGGGGAGATCTGGGGTCAGAAAGCTGCTCCTCTCACTGGTGCTACAGAGAGCAGGAGGTGTCACAAAGTGCAAAAGAGAGAGAGAGAGGCCACAGTCACTTGCTATCCCCTGGGCAGGCAGCAGGGATACCCCAATCTCTCAACCAACCCCCCCTCAGCACTTGCCCCCTAGTGGCTGCCCCAGAGCCAAGTCCCTGAACTGCTCGCCTCCACTGCTGCAAGTACACCCTGCATGGCTCCAGCTGCCTGAGCCAGACAGGGCTGAGGAAACACTGCTGTTGCTGTGGGATGGGCACCAATAACTGCAGCACCAAACCCCATAGCACAGTCCAGTCAAGGCTTCATTCAATGGTCCAAGTCTTGAAGGTAATCTCAAGTGGAGTTAAGCACAAGTCTACACTTGACTGTGCCAGAGCTCGTATTTATACAGCAAGGGTCTGTGAGGTCACAGTCATCTATCACTGATGTCGTAACCCCTTGGTCAGTGACCTCACCTGCTATGTGTATCAGCAGGCCAGGCTTCCCTCATCTTCCATTATTCAGTGATTTTTCTTTGCAATGGTGATATATTTAGGAAAATAAAAGTTGCACATTTACCAAGTCCACATTAATCCATCCTCCATGAATAGTTAACACTTTCTGAAAATTAGAGACATGCCTTTTTGCCTATTCTTGTTTGGATGCAACACAAATTGGTGGCAATCTCTACACTGGCTTTGCTCACATTGCACAAGGCTGCTTGCACATTTCTATGGGATTTGCAAGGGTTCTAACTAGACGATCTCCAGAGATTCTTCCTAGCCCCTACAATCCTTGATTCTGTGATCCCATCTGCTGCTGAGTGTAAACATGTTAAAAGAAAGTAAGGACACAAATCGCTTTCTTGTCACTAGTTGAAGTTTTACAGGCTTGGACTTAGAATGCTTATGATCTTATCTCTATCCCTACTGATTCCTCTGTTTTACATGTTTCTCAAACTGAGTGGCAAGGTTGACTCTCCGTGATTTTTGCATAACTGAGAAGTTTTGAGGGATAGTGTTCCCCTTTCCTTTTACACTGAAAATGCACAGAGCTTTCCACCTCATCAGTTTTTCTTCCTTTTGTATAGTCAGCTGTAACGCAAGTGTAGCAAGGCCATGACTACTAACCAAGTGATGCACTGATGTCTCTCACACCTCATCTCTTACATATGACAAACAATGGAATGAAGTCACTAGGTGATCTATATCCTTCTTCATGGCAAATAGCAAGCAAGAAAGAGCTGCTGCTGCTAACATACCTCACAGGCATTCCTTGGCATGCAGGTACACACCTTACTCAATGCTCATTCTTAACAGGCCAATGGCCATGTGGGAACCATCAATAATCAAAAAATAAAAAATAATTTGGGCAGTATGGGAGTACAGATCTCTGGTTCAGTTTCTCAGAATATGTTCAGCTCTGAAGTAAAAAATTTTGCCCAGGGCTTCTGCCCACTGGGTGTTGAAAATCTGTAAGGGCAGACTGCATAAACTCTCTGGGTGAGCTGCACCACTACTTGAATGTATTTATGAGGTCTTCCCACCATGCTTTTGCTGCTTCATCTTCTCAGCTATCACTTTGCAGGTGTTGGTTATTGTTTAGATCCTGAAAGCCTTCTATTCTTGATGCTGGATGAACCCAGTTTCTTTTGTCTCTTTACATGGGGCATGTGCTCCAGCCTCTGCTTATCTTGGTGTCTCTCTGTTGGAATTACTGAATTTGATTATTTTTTTTCTAATACAAGAGGGCACAGAATTGCTGAATTTCATGAGGTTTGAATTTGCCAGTTCCTCCAGGCTGTCTACTCAGGTCTCTATTCAGTGGCAGCCCTGCAATTCTATCTATCCCCCCAGCTCTCCATAGCAAAGGATATGAAAACCACAGCCAGGAAAGCTAGCTATTTTTACTCGTGCAAATAGCAATGCTTGATAGAGAAGCTCATAACTCATGTTCATTTCCACTTGATGAGAACTTGTAAACTTATTCAGTGCACTGCATCCCCCATGTAGAATTGCATAAATTCTCCCTGGTCCTGTACACACACAGCATAGAATCCACCAAGTCATATTTTTATTAATCAGCCCACATTGCATTTTTGTCAATAAAATAAACTTACTCCTTATTTGTCAGTAAGAATTTAATATCAAGTACTTTACCCTATCATAACCTTAAAAAGCTACAAGCTTGAATGTGAGAACGGGGAACAGGCATGCATTGTTTAGTGGTTATTTATGTGAAGAATATCATATAAATCAGTGAATGTAGTAACATAATTGAAGAGATTACAATCTAGTTCTAGAATATTATATTTGCAAAATATTGCACACATTAAGAGTATGTTACAAGTACTAAGGAGTGATGATCTAAACTGTAATCATATGTTCCATTTTACTTTAAGATTATTTTGAAACAGAATGCTTTTGTTTTTCTATTTTGTGAATTCATATGATTCCATTTAGACAAATTCAGTCATCTGAAATGGACAGGTTGGACTTCTGTTATTCTGTTCTTTGTTCTTTGTTCTTCTGTGGCAAAGCAAGCCACAGTCATTTCAGATAAGTGAACATATCAATATGCATGTGCATTCAAGAACTCAATTTCATCAGTTGGAGATATCTTAACTTAGTTTTGAAAAGAAAATCCACATACCAAAAGGCAAAGGCAACTGCCAGTAGCAATATTTTAGGTAAAGCAAAACCAAAACAACAAAAATAATCTAACTAAAATAAACAAATGTTAATCACCTTTCTCCAAAATAAGGGACATACAGAACAATCATGTTCACCTCCTCTTCTCATGCAGTTTTGTGGTCAGGCATCAGCACTGCTTGAAGCTCCCTCTTCACCATACACCGTCAGTAAAGGCCTGGCCAGCTCTCCCAGTTCTGATAGTCTTGTTTGTCTTAAATTCTGTACCTCTTACCTTGAACATGGATGATGTTTCTTCTTCCCTTCTAACATACATTTCTGCTGAGTTGCAACAATTCTTTTTCTCTTTATGGCCTACATGAGGTTCAAAATTCTTCTTGCTATGTACATTTTTTGCCTCTCTGTTACTACAGTAGTGTATGTAATACAGTAACGCATGTGGTGGCCCCTTCTCATCTGACCTACTCTGAGAGAAGCTTTCATGTGCCATGTGATGAAATCACAACAACCATTTCAGCCACAAGCTTTGGTCAGCATAGTCTATGGGGTGGTGACCAAAAACCTGCACAGAGATAGAGAGACAGCTCTTGGTTCACATCTTTCTGTCTCTTCTTAAAGAAGAGGACCACAGAGGTTAAAGAGAGGACAAGAAAGCTGGCCTGGTGCCTGTGTGGAGGCAAGGGCAAAGGATAAGAGGAATGTCAGTATTTACTGTCTGACAGCCTTTGACCAGATCAGCCTCCCCTAAGGCAGAAACACACAGTGTGGTGCAGGCTGCATCTGTCAGCACAGATAGAATATAGGAGAAATGGACACACAGAGAACCTAGAGGAGAAACAGCATTAATCTGTTTTCCTAGTCCAGCCAAGATTTTCTCAGACTTCCTTGTACAGATTACAACTGTGATTCTGCCCTTCTGTCCTTCTTCTTCCTCTGTCCCAAATGCTTGAACAAAGTTTGCTTTAAGAATGGCAATTCTCTGTTATCACAGGTTAAACTGATACTTCAGTATTTCGTGTCCTAATCCACTCAGGACATTAATCCCTAATTTTAAGGTGTTCAAAACACTGAAGACAGATCCTCCTTCATAGAAGAATGTTGCATAAGTGGGGTCTTCCATTCTTTGTGGCAACAAATGCAAGTTCCCCTTCTTACATACAGAATTTCTCCTTCCGAGTCTGGCAACTGATAGACATATGCTACTACTTCACTTGTCGTGTTCTCTTCTTGGTTTCCCCTTGAATATGCAGAACTACTCTCTGCTGTCTGATTCTACATATATTAGCTGTATATCCCTTCAACACTTCCTGTTTTCAATCTCTCCTTCACCTCTGTTCATGTTTAAAAAATACAGACCATGCTCACCTTCACAAGTTTCTTTACATCTTCTTCGTGGTAGTACTACTACTCCTGGTGGTATTATTAGAGAGCAGGGAAGAAGACAGGCATGGATGAATAGAGAACTTTTCCTGAGGTTCCAGGAGTAAAAGAGAATCTACCTCCTGTGGAAAAAGGGACAGGTGACTCAGGGAGAATAAAGAGATGTTGTTAGGATGTGCAGGAAGAAAATTAGAAAGACAAAAGCCCAGCTTGAACTCAACTTGACCACTGGGGAGAAAAGAACAATAAACATTTGTACAAATATATTGACAGTAAGAGGAGATCTAAGGAGAATCTCCAGCCTTTACTGGATGCAACAGGGAATGTGACCACTGAGGGTAAGAAAATGCCTTCTTTACATCTGTCTTTAAAAGTCAGACCAGTTATCCTTGGTGTACTCTACATCTTGATGTGTAAGTCTGGGATGGGGAGTGGAATAAACCCCCTGTGATTCAGGTGGAAACAATTACAGACCTACTACTCCTCTTGAACTACTGCCACAAGTTCATGGGGCTGCATGGGATTCACCTGAGGGTGCTGAGGGAGCTGGTGGACATGATAGTCAAGATGATGGAAACATCATCTATCAGCATTCTTGGTAAATCAGAGAGGTTTCAGAGTACTGGAGACTCACCAGCATGACTGTCATATACAGGAAGGTTCACAAAGAAGATCCTGAGAACTACAGCCTGTCAGCCTGACCCTGGTGCCAGGAAATGTTATGGAGCAGATCATCTTGAGGGAGATCATACCACATGTGCAGGACAACCAGGGATCAGGCCTAGCCAGCATGGTTTCATGAAGGGCGAGTCCTGCTTGATCAACCTGATCTCCTCCTATGATCAAGCAACCAACCTGGTGGAAAGGCTGTGGATATAGTCTTTCTAGACTTTGGCAAAGCCTTCCATACTGTCTCCCACAGTATTGTCCTGAAGATACTGGCAGTCCATGACTTGGACAGGTACACTCTTTGCCGGGTAAAAAACTGTTTAGATGGCTGGGCCCAGAGAGTGTTGAGGAATGGAGTTAAATCTAGCTGGCAACTGTTCACAAGTGGTGTTCCCCAGGAGCTGCTACTGGGATTTGTCTTGTTCTATACTTTCATTGATGACCTGAAAGAAGGCATTGAGTGCACTCTCAGTAAGTTTGCAGATGACATCAGGTTGGCAGCAATGGTCGATCTGCCTGAGAGAAGAAAAGCCCTACAGAATGATCTGGACAGACTGGATCGCTGGGCTGATGCAGTGGGAGAAATTTCAACAATAGCAAGTGCTAAGTTCTGCACTTTGGCCACAACAATCCCGGGCAACTGCAGCCCTGGGGCTAAGCATCTGGAAGATTGTGTAGAGGAAACAGACTTGGGGGTCCAAGCATAGATGCTTGGCTGAGCATGGACCAGCAGTGTGCCCAGGTGGCCAAGGTCAATGGCATCCTGACTTATGTCAGAAATAGTGCTGCCAGCAGGAGGAGGGAAGAGATCATCCCTCAGAACTCAGCCCTGCTGATGCTCAGCCTTGAGTATTGTGTTCAGTTTTGGGCCCTCACTACCAGAAAGAGATTGAGGCTCTGGAACCTGTTCAGAGGATTGCAATGAAGATGGCGAGAAATCTGAAGCACAAGACTCCTCAGATTGGTTGAGAGAGCTGGGATTGTTCAGTCTGATGAAGAGGACCCTTAGGAGTGACCTTATCATTCTCTACAACTATCCGAAGGGAAGTTGTGGCGAGATGGAAGCCAACCTCTTCTGTCATATAATTAGTGATAGGACTAAGACAATGGCCTCAAGTTGCACCAGGGATTCAGTTTGAGTGTTAGGAAATACTACTTCTTGAAGAGAGTGGTCAGGTGCTAGAACGGGCTGCCCAGGGTGGTGGTGGAGTCACCATTCCAGGAGGCATTCAAGGAAGATTTAGGTGTTGTACTGAGGGAAATGGTTTAGAGGGAAATACTGATGATATGTTTGCAGCTGGACTGGATGATCTTGGGAGTCTTTTCCATCCTTGGTGATTTTATGCTTTCCCCTTTTATATTTTAATTTCCGTTTCTTTCTAATCTGTCAGTTCACCTTGTTAATTTCTACCCACATTAAAATTACTGTTGTCATTTCTGCAAGGTTTTGTCTTGCTATTACTCATGTGTTTCAGAAGCATTTTATGAAATTGTGTACAAATGCCATTATATATGAATAAATTGAGTTGTTATATTTTGTTGTTCATGTCATAAGGAGAAAATGTAGTTGTCATGACCTTCACAGGATTAGGATTTTCAGAATGTCTTTAAGGGTATCTTTTAAATATAGGCAATAGTGTATGAACTCAAATACATATAAAAGAATTACATATGCATATAAGGTAACCCTACACATATAACTTACAGATAATCCATGTTACTAGGAATTATTGTTACAATGAATTTGGGAGGGGAGGGGGAAGAGGGGGAGGAAATATGGCAGTGAATCAAAAAATCTTATTTTCTATCAGCAGCTCCAGCAACCAATTAGCTACGCAGTATCACGCAATTATTGCATTTATTATTGCATTAAGCAAATGGGTATATTCTCTTGTATTTTTATTGAAAAAATTTAAGGATACGTACTACATACATACGTAACATACAATGCTAACATACAATGAAAATTAAGGCAACCAATTATAAGCAAATCTGAATGACCAAAGAATAATAGGTGCTACGTAGGACAAAAGTAAAGATATAACTAACTATATGCAGAACAAAGAGATCCATACTATCAGACACAAGAAGTTGGATGATTATGAGGAAATAGCATACATACAAACAATAATAATATTGAATTGATTATTGATGTGAGAAAGAATTCAAAATGGAAAATTCTGCCTCATTGGATTTTTAAGAAGCAGCAAAAAAATACCACCTTGAGAGGATATTCTGATTCACATCCTTCTCTCCAGAGATAGGAGAACAAACAAAGCATCAACAGACCTTCCCAAAGGCAGAAGAATGATGTAGGTCAGGCACCTGGTGCTGCAGAGCGTACCTCACAGGATATGTCAGTAGCAAACTTTCAGATCCGCTGAGTACAGTCCCCTTGCCTTCTAGTGAGAACTTTATGTGAAGATTTCCTTTTCGCATTTTGCTGTGCTGCTTCTCTGACTGCTCTGTTGTGTTGCAGCTCCATAAACTTTCTATAGAGCTAGAGGGAAAAGGGGCACTTTATATAAATTTATTGAAATAATTTATATAAAGCACATATCATAGCTGTAAGTTTGGTGAAAACAATTCACACTTTGCTTTTCTCTTACCATTATCTTTCAAGGAAGGGAGTATTATTTCACTATCCTTTTCCTCAGAAATCTTTCTCTCTCACTGAAAGTGGAGAAGGATATGTGTTTCTTCTTACAGACTAGTGCCAAGCTGCTCAAAGACATTGATTCAATACCTTTGATACACAACATAATGTGATTGTGTCACACTGTTCTTAGAACATCTCCTATTGATGGCTGTGACATATCATTTTATCTGTTCCTTTCAGACTCCTCATCAACAAGAGCAGAAACTCTATCCAAGCAAAAGTTTCTAACTCCTTACATTTACTGTAACACTGTAGTACAAAGGAGAGCACAGCAATGACAGCAGAGTAGCAAAGTCCCAGGCTGCAGCAAGTGAGGACTTGCTCAAATACAACAGTTATGGACACAAAAACAAAGGAAAGACTCTGCATGCCTTCAGAAGGCCTCAGGTAGGCAGGGATCTCCAGCACAAGATATCCTCATCTCCACTGTCAAACCTCAAATGAGGTCTGAGATGGTGTAGATCTTGGCTGCACCCCATCCAGTCACTCAGGTGCACTGCTTGCACCTAAGCTCCCCTGGCTTGGCCCTGCCTTCCTAGCAGGTACTCAATCACTGTTTCAAACTGTGACTTAGCATTTCTGCTACAACTACAGTAAGGAAAAAGAAGAACTGATGAAGCAGAAAATTCTGTGCAAGCAGGTGCCATAATTTTTTTCTAATTCGGGCAGATAATGCATAAGATAGCGGTTAGCAACTCATAATAAAGTATTTGTCATCAGTTTGTTTTGGAGATATCTGCATAATATACTCCACATCAAACAACGGATTACAGGTAGCTGCTACAGGATGGGGTTTCTATATGTATGTAACTAGGCCTTTAAGAAATTATTGTTAGAACAGTTAATATCGTGGCGTTTTTTGTTTGTTTGTTTTTGAAGTCCTTTATAGAGTATATCTGTTGGGAAACTGTAGTAAGCTGCCTTTGATATAGCTTTTCAGTATAACAGCTTTTCAACTTTTTAACAGCTTCAGAAAGGCTTTATCAAGTACTGACTACTTCACTAATAGGGCAGAATTTACTTTCTGACTGACCAGTTGCCCAAAAGTACTTATCAACTGATGCATAGCAATGAAAGAAAACATGCAAAACAGCTGCAAATAATCAGGAAGTAACATGTTTATGTAAGAAATCATTATGTAACTACCTGTTTTTATTGTAATAGCAAGCAAAATGCTATATGCCACCTGTATGCATAAAATATTTCCACCTACATGGCTTAATGCTTTGATAATCCTTTGCATGCTCCTTTTTGGTTTGGAATGTAAATACAATTCAACTGCAGCAATTTCACATTAATTTCAGTGAGGTTTTTGTCTTGAGCAATTTGAGTTCAGTCATTTCTACTAAGGAAACACATTTAAAGAAGTTCTCTCTTTCAGGATCACAGATATCCCAAACACAGGAATAATGGCTTTTGTGAGCTCCATCTGTTTTACAGATGAATTTAAGCCTATTCTCAGGATACTGTTTGTGTAAATCCACTAGAAAAGTGTGCAAGGAGGTGGTACCCTTTGTGACAGAGATGCATGGTGGGATCCAGTAGCCCCTTCACATCTCAGGGTCCAAACATTATTTTACATATGCCTGCATTCTCTTCACGGCATAATAAAAGAATTTGGGCTCACTAGCTATTAAAGCATAGGAATGCCTAACATTTGAGTATCGCAGTCCTCAGACATGCATAGTAACAGAACAAAGAATTTCTTCCTCTTTCTCAGTCTTCTTCCTTGCTTTGTGACAGTCAAATACTTCTCGAAAAAAGAAAAAGTTTCTAACTATAAACTTGATAAGGCTGTCATCTGAAATCCATCGTACGGAGATTACAGTCCTCATGCCATCTTCATAAGCAAACCTAAACAGTCTTAAGGCATAACAAGATCACACAACACAGATATAGACTTAGTCCTCAAGCTAGTCACTATTTCCTAGCAGCACTTATTCCTCTTCCCCTCTTCATTAGAATGACAAAGTTCATTTTTAAAGAAGGTCTGAAACGTATCCTGTAATTATGAGAAGTTTCCAGAAAAACATAAGCAAGAAGTGGAGAGCACAGCATCCTCTAAATGTGTGATTCTATGGGAAAAGGTAGTAGGTTTTGGTAGGTTTTTTGTTCTGTTTCTTTTTTTCTTTTTTTTTTCTCCTAAAGTAATCTTAAATAACCAATTTTTCAGCAGGTAGACATATGACAAGAATTATAGTCTTGAGCAAACAAATCAATACATACCCAGTGGGCACTTCAACATAAATGCCTACCTTGCACATGACATCTTCAGTAACTTACTTTGCAAGAACAGTCGTTCATGTGGTTTTGTTCATATATCTGCTGTTGACAGACTTCAAGACTGACCAACATTTCTAGCCATTATTCTACCTGATGGTAAAGAGTGTTTTGTTTCTGTTTGTGCAAGCATATGAATAGCAATCCCTACTCCAAATTATCTTTGCATTTTATCAAAAGCCATATGTAAGGCCTTAATATGTGTTTATGATTACTGCAAAATTTACACGATTTCATACAGTTTACAACAGCAGATGAGAAAGTAAAATCTTTAACTTATTTTAACAATAATTTTTAATAATCTTAAAAAATGCAATTTACTTGCATTCTTATTTTTATTAATATTATGATCAGATTTGTGCTTCTTTTCACAGTGAGTACATTAATCCACAAGCAGTTTCAGTGAATTCAGTGCTATTTCTTATCCTATCTAGCTTCATTGCAGCAAAGCAAAAACATCATAGGTTTTTTTCTGTGCCTAGAGTCATGAAGTCATGATGTGAGCCTCTAAAAGTAATTGTAAACAAATAAAAGCTATCACTTATAGTAACTAACATCTGGAAAAATGTTTTCAGAAGTATAATTACCTGTCTATCAATCCAGAGTAAAGAAGTATGGGTACATTTCAGAAGAGTTTCAGCCTTAAGGGACATATAATAAACTGGGCCCTTTGACTCATAGGATCCAGTCTTCTGACCAAGACCAAAGAGACATCAGTCATAGAAATCTTTCCCAAATACTGCCAAATACCTTTTCAGAAGGACGTGGCCCCTGTAACATGATCATGTGTCTAATTTTGAGGATGGCTATGGAGCTACGACAGAGTAATAAGGAATGCAGGTCTCCTAAGTCCTTTTCTAGAAGTAATTTATACTATCTTCAGAAAGTCTAGCTTGCCCAAGATTGAGTTAAAATGGTCTAATTAACTGCAGCACACTCTGAAGTGATGTGTTTGGGCTGAGGTTCAAACAGGCTATGCAAACATAAAATGAATCATATTGAATCAGACTAAGTATCATGTCCTTTTGACCCAGGATTTTGTCTCAGGCCTGCGTCCTAGACTCAGACGTGGGGAAGAACACAGTAAGATAGTGATAATTCCCAGTAACAGGTCCCTGCCTCCAATGCTTCGAAGGTCACGAAGGTCTTCCAGAGCATGAGATCTTCTCCCATGCAGAGTCAAACATACCCGAAGCTTAGGTCTAATCTAAATAACAGCACTGTTGAACTGATTTTTAATATTTTTTTATAAAACCAGTGAAAACCAGTGGAAAGCACCTATCAAGAAGACAGTTTTGTTCTCTGCAGATTTTCTCTTACATAAGGTGTACATCCTTGGGTTATCAGAAACACAGTGGATAGATTCTGAGCTTTAAAGTCTTAGTAAGAGCCTTTAGATTGTAAGTGTAGGGTAAATCACTGGTTTAGATATACTGAGATATATTAATCTCAGTGTTATGTTCTGGAAATCCCATGGATTAATTTAGCACAGACTTAGTGTGATTTTTAGAAAGGTTCACCAAGAGAGAAATTGCTTCAAGTTGGATGACATGTTTAAGGCCTTTACTGTTTCTGATAAATCACTTTGCTGCCAAAGCCTTTGAAAAGTTCACAGCTTTTGTCTCCAATGTGCAGTATATTTATCATTCAATCCCTCACAGGACTTTGAGATAAAAAAGTTTTTCCGGGTCATACACAAAAGCATGATTATAGAAGTACTCAGATCCTAAAAAGTTCATAGGATTATTTTGGAAGG
>NW_024962258.1:873840-881542 GCF_019238085.1 Lagopus leucura
ATTTCCTTCACCCTTCTTAGTGCTATCATTAGGCACTTCAGGACCCCATTCAGGACCCCACTCCCCTCCCCTCCCCTCCCCTCCATAAAAAGCCATGGCTGCTGTCATCTAGGTTTCACATTTACTTCTCTCACTTTTTTATGAGCTCTTAAGAAATACATTTCATAGTATGCATAACTATAAGTACACATGGCACATCTGGATGTTTCATATCTTCATTAAAATAGTCTGTGATATTTACCTAAAGCAGTTGCTCTTCCATGAACATATCAGAAGCTAAGGAGAAAAAACTATACCTTAGCAACGTCTTTAATTTCTGATACAGCTGTTAATCTTGTCTCTTTCCATTCCATACAATTTCCATACAATTTGAAAATTGTTACAAACGAGTTTAAATACCTTTGTAGTAAAAGTGACTAATTTTCTTCAGAGACTTACCAGCAGCAGTTCAAAACAGCACTGTGATCCTATAGCACATAACAATCACTGGGACTCATGCTGTAAATGGTAGTAGGGCTATTCAAGCATAGCAAAAATAAAGGACTTAATGAATAGTGGACAACTGCCTAACGCATGAGTCTTCGTCTTTAATTGGATGTATTTCTGGTATTACAATTTACAAATATAATAGCAGAAAAGTATAACAGGTACACTAGAGCATTTTATATTATGCTTAAGAAAATACTTTTTTTTTTTTTTTTTAAACAGACAACACCTTAACCACTAAATCACCTCTTCAGTAAACAAGAAAAGCAAAAATTTCCATTGCTGTTTACATCCAGTAATCCATGCATTGCTGGTTAAAAATTTTCACGTACTCCATGAAACATACTGTGTTTTAGAGAATTTGAGCATTGAAAATTTCAGAATTTTTTAGTGACCAAAGTTATCCCTGTGGATACAGTCATGAGTGCATGCACACACATTTGTGTGCACAACCCCAGGCATGCATACATACACAAACATGCAAATCATTGCCTTTGTTTTCCCTTCCGTATTCTCTTCCATCATCCACCACCCCAGAAAGGACCTCCTTCCATGGGCATTGATGCTAAGACTAGTGTAGGGAGTAGTTACTATCTAACTGCCAGAAATTCATGACTCACAGCAGCAAGATCTTCTATCTACTGGAAAGAAAATTGTTTATGTCACTTGCTGAGACTATCAGTGGAAGGGAGGTAGACCGGAGGATGTTCAAAAAGTGTCATTCCTTATTACTGCAACGTTGTCAGTCTGCAGTATATAAAATATCCTGTCACATTTATCACCCAAAATCTGTACTCTGTATCCATTCAGTACACACAATGGCTCTTGAGTCTTGCATAGTACACTGTTTCAGAACATGGTACCTTTCCACCTGGTGCTTCAGGAGGTCTAGTTATCTGTAGGACTCAGAAAGTGGGCTACAACATAATGCATGTAATGCATATTGATCTATCTGTCATTCCATGATACTGCCTTCATTCCTTACAATTCCATTCAGTAAAAGGAGGGGTGAGAAGTGAAACTGGATATAAGAAAGGAGGGTATGAGAGGTGGAAGACAAGAAAGGAAGGGAAGGGATAAATATTCATGGAAATTGGCAGGTGAACTCTTGAACTTCTACGCTTTTATCTCTTCCTTTTTGTAAATGGAAGGAGAATCAGAAGGTAGTTGAAGCATTTCTTAGGAAAAGAGAAAAAAAAACCAGGACAAGATTCAGTGCAGCTGGAGAAGAGGGAAAGATGGATTAGAGGCAGGGATAGGAGAAGAGCACTGCAAGGTTCACAGGGTGTGCCTGTGCACTAGAAAGACATATTTATAATACATAAGTATATAATAAAGACTATGTATTGAACGTGATAAATAGTACAATGGCAAATACTTATCAACATCTATTTATATGGCCTTTGAGCGTGAAAATGATGGGTTTTTGTTTTCATGGAGTTTGAGTATTTTGTAAAGTAAAGTGAGACTTGGATTAGAATCTTTCGGCAGATTTTCTAAAAAAAAAAAAACCTCCCATGTAGCTTCAGTAGTGTGCTCCTGTTTGTTCAGACAGCTCCAAGATTTACTAGATTTGCATGAATAAATATTTGAGTTCTATGCACATTCATGGGAAAATTGTAATTCAAATTGATATTAAATAATGGTAGAGAATTGCAACTCTCAGCCAGCTGGTAAGAGGGCTGGGCAATCACTGGCTGCATGATTTCCATGATTTCCAACAAGTGCAAGAACAAGTGCTGGATTCTACATGTGGGATGGGACTACCCTGGCTATATGTACAGGGTGGAAGACAAGAGGCTGGAAAGCAGCCCTCTGCAAAGGGACCTTGAAAAAAAAAAAAACAAAAACCCACCACCAAGCAGACAAAAAACAATAACAAAAAATAAAAACTGTGCAAAGTACAGGATTTGCAATATTACATATAGTAAAATAGATAACTAGTTTTTACATTACATATAAAAACAGAAGCTATGATGTGCAAATAATACCGTGTTAACTAACCCCATATGAAATCTCTGTTTTACAACAAATATGTATCTAATAGACTGTTTGCACTAGTTTCTCTCTGGTTTAAATGGCCAAATGGCTTTATGATTCCCATGTTGGTCAGTTTTAAGAACATGTCTACAAGTGCAGTAAGGTCACAGGTTCTCACTACTCATGACATTATTAATGTCAATACAATTTTTTTTCAGCTTTTTCATCTGTCAGTCCAGACAGTGTCTGCACAGTAACTGACTGCAGTTAGATACAGGAATGATTCTACAAACAAACAGTGCAAGTGCCCATCTGTGTCTTACAGACATGATGCTCATAATTCAGTAAGTGTATCTGAATGAATTTTAAGTTCTCTAAGACTTCACGAGGAAAAGAGTGCACAGAGATCTTTCATCCCACATTATACTAACAGTTACCATTGAAAAAATAAATAAATAAATCAGGCTACCAGATTTATAATCCATTCTTCAAGTCTAAAAGAGAAACAATATGATTGTTTTCAGGCTGGGAACTGGGAATTGCTATCAATTCTTTGAACTAATTATGCCAGTTGTAAAACCAGAAAAGAAAGGGGAAAAAATGAAAGGGAAAAGAAAAAGAAGAAAAAGAAAAAAGAAAAAAAAAAAAAAAGAATAAGAAAAATAAGAAAAATAAGAAAAAGGAAAAGAGGAAAAGGAGAAGGAAAAAAATCAAACAGAAAATAATAATTTAAAAAAAAAAAAAAAAAAAAAGGAAAACAAAAAAAAAAGCAAGAAAAAGAGCTTGCAAAAAATGTTTACTATCAAGAAGGGGAAAGGTGCAATGGTCATTTCAGCTCTGGGCAGCAGTGCCAGGCAGCTAATGGTGGTCAGTGGCTGAGATGTGCCAGTCCCTCAGTGCTAGAGACATTCCTCGTCTCCCAGCTCAGATGTAGTCCCTACACTGCACGTCACTGTCCTCATGCTTCTGCTGTGAGTAGGGGCGAAGTTATCCTCCACCAGGAGGTGAAGAGGAGAGCACTGAGTTATGACATGGAGCAAACAGAGTTGTCCCAGGCTGCGGCTATGAAGGAGTGGTCAGGCACTGGAATGGGCTGCCCAGGGAGGTGGTGGAGTCACCAACCCTGGAGATGCTGAAGACGTACTGAGGGACATGGATAAGTGAGAACTATCGGCAGTAGGTTGGACTAGATGATTTTGAAGGTCTTTTCCAACCCTCGTGATTCTGCTAGCATTTCTAGTAGACAGGCCCCTGTCTACTTGGGCCCTAATAAGAGTGAGCAATTAGCTGGTGATGATTTGGAAGAGAGTGTATTACAAAGCAAAGGGATGCACTGAGTTGGTAATTTTCAGCTTGATACAGTATTTCCTTTTGCAGGATATGGTTACTCAGTTGTTTCAGCACAGTGTTACAGTTGAGTGGCCCATGACAGAAGTGCATTCCAGTGCTATTTTGTTTTTAACTTGTGAGTAGTAAATTACTCTTTCAGCTTCCCCTCGTGAAGCTGCTCATCTTCCACAGGCACGTCCAGTAAGCTGTTTTCCTTAGGTAACAGGTAACCAGAGATTTTCCCACACCTACTTCTTTCTTTTCTCTACACCCATTGTTTCAGTCCAGATCAAAAACTTACAAAAAACAATCCCACTGCTTTCCTCCCAGGACCATCACTGACACTGGATCTACCCCTTATTCAGCAGGCATGTAGGTAAGGAGACTGAAGAATTCTCTTCATTGTTTA
Source organism: Lagopus leucura (assembly GCF_019238085.1). Lineage (NCBI taxonomy): Eukaryota > Metazoa > Chordata > Aves > Galliformes > Phasianidae > Lagopus > Lagopus leucura. The sequence goes on from NW_024962258.1 coordinate 878,045, forward strand.
CTCTGTTAAATGACCATTGGAGCAAAAGTAGATCTGTATTCTTATCGGTCATGATTGCCAATGACATTTAGAACAGTATATTATCACTGTAATCATCACTTTTAAAAACATTTTGGACTCTGTCAGTGACATCTGTCCACGGAGAAAATGCCCAAACTCAGGGGCAATTTTCTTTTTTTCTTTTTTTAATTTAGTTTTCACAGTGTTCAATTAATGTTGCAAAGTTTTCCAGTTAGCATTTCTGCTCTTTAGAGTGAATGATATGTGTAGCTCTTGTTTTTCACTGTCCCCATTTCTCATATCGTTACTTGAGCAACCACTTAAAGCAAGTTTTTAATTACTTTTTTTTTTTTTTTTTCCCTCCAGGAGTTGGATGAGCAATATAATAAATAAATATACTTCTTGTATAAGCAGAAGTAGCTGGAATTAACTGCTTATCAGCAACACTATACATGAGTCCTATTTCCACAAAATCTTGGTTCTTGGCAAAGAACACACTTTAATCCTGCTGGCTTCAGTTTAGCACTTGTAAGTACTTGTAAGTACTTTTTTGGTTCACGGCCCCTATATTATGTACCTTGCAAGAACCAGCTTTTAGACAGATCTACAGGGTGATATAGGTGTGGGAAGGGAATGGGGGTGTTAAAATGTAAGATATTGGCACACACAGGATGTTTTTTTCCAGATACAAAGAAGTAAACCTCAAGAAATGTAATGTTGAAAGTGAGAAAACTTCAGAAGTCTTTAATATCTTTTTCTCATATTATCCCTATGAGATAGCACTGGTAAGAAAAAATAACTTCAAATCTTTTTAAATAGTATATGACCAGATTTCTGTCCCTTTTCAGCTGTTCAGTATCCATATGGCAGTCCTTCTTACATGAATTTGTCCATATACAAAAGCAATCTCATTGCATATTCTGGACTATGAAAACATGACTGAAAAATGAATGTGCCCTTTTCTGTGCCCTCTTCCCTTTAAATCTGCCTCTTCGAAATTGCAGACACTTCCAACTGTATATTCATAGACTGGCTCCACAAGTTAATTACCAGCATTCTGGATCATTGTAAATGAAACTTAAAGGCCAGACCAATCTACTGAGCCACAAGAGGACTCATTTATTTTATAATGTATGAGATACCTAAATATACAGTCCTTCCTCTGTAATGGCAGAAAGTTTTCTGATGCAATTTAGCTTCAGCAGGCTCTGTATTTGTTGAAAAACTTATGTAATATAATGATTAGGTACATTTAGTATATGTATGTAATTTGCAAATATCCAGAAAAGATGGACTATTTTGTCTGAAGATAATGATACCCACTATAATCACTCTACATTCAGGAAAATGAAGGGAATACTAAATTAAAAGTGGATTATATCCATACCTATATTTCACTGAATAGATAAAAGCTTAGGGAATCAGAACAAGCTTTGATATTATTCCTGCTCTGATGAATACTTATCTGCAACTCAAATGAACCTCTAATTCTTTCCTGCAGCTGACATGGTCTAAACTGTTGCTTGCACAGACAGCATTCTGCAGCCCAGTGCAATTCTGAGGTGATATAGTTTGAGTTATGTTTATGAACTGAAGGCAGAAGCTGACACCCTGACTTTGAACAGTTTGACGTTCCTTTGGAACATGAGAAAAAGCTCTTTGTGCTGCGATACAGCCAAGAAAAGATTTTAAAATGCTGATGGACAGCTTTGTGACTCACTGGGAAGTCTGCAGAGCCAGCACAGAGATTATGCCACACAGCACTGGTCTTAACTGTGCTTTCACCTCAATCTGGCAGCAATGCAAGATTAAGCAGAACAAGTGGCATCCAAAAGGAAACACACAAAGATAATTATGCAAAGCTAAATCTCACTCAGCAATGGTAGTACCGCTGTTCTCCAGAGATTGCTTCTTCACCATTGTACACAGAAAGTACACAATATAAATAGCCTTTCTCCAGGAATTTGTGGGTTGAAGACAGTGTGCAATGCTCTGTTCAAGCCAGCAATCAAGCAGTGGTTAAGTCACCTAGTCAGAAGTATATCTCCGAGAATTTCTACTATCTTGATTCTCAAACTGTCCCAAAAATACGTATTCCAAAATATGAAATAGTGTTGAGCCAGAGATTACTGGTTTCTATCACCTTATTATAATGTGCAGCTGCACAGAATAATAGTGAAATTATCCATGCACTAACAATATTTCCTGGAAAATGTATGCATAGTGCTTCACAGGAGCAGTAACAACTGTTTATACCTTAACATCTGATAAAATATAATGTCTTCATTCAAATGAAAGGACTACACTGATATATTCTGTTCAACAAGGGAGAGAGGCTATGGTAGCAGTGACTAAAGCAATAAAGATCAATAAAAGTGACACTACTACTCAAAAATGAATATGACTTCCTAATGGAACAAAATGGTTTGCAATAGGCACTATAAAATGTAATTGAAAGTTCTATATATGTCTGTATTAGAGGTTTAATTCTTTGGAAAATGCTATGGTTATTCTAAATGGCAGTTCATGTTTCAAAGGTGCTTAAGTTAATAATTATTCAGTGGTGATTATATAAAAATTCATACTATATTTAAGAAGATTTAAGCAGTAATGAGTATTGGTTTAAGAGAAACAGAAAGTAGCTGTTATGGAAGTCTTCATTACAAGTTATCCTCTGTGCAGCTTTGAAAGCATACGCTACTGCACACTGATTATACACAAGCTGATTTTCCTATTCTTATTAAGTAAGTACACCTACATTTACTGTGTTTACCACAACTACTCCACAGCTACAACTACCACTGATAATAATAACACCAGGTAAGAAGGCAAGTTTAATTTAAGTAAGCATTCTTCTGTTTTCTATCATGGTACTTCTATCATTCTAGAAATTTACTGAAAGAAGTAGCATAGCTAATTGATCCCATCACAATCCAAAGATCTATGAGCTTAATTGTATATCAGTGCAACAAAGAGCAGGAATCCTTTATTTGAAATGTTGACTTCTGAGAATCTAAAGGCAGAACAAGAGCTGATAAATAATACAAATTGCTCGAAAAACATTAGATGTTATTATGAATGGAAATGTGTTCCATCTACTGCAATGATCACATATGGTCTTTTTTTTAAAACGATAATTGCCTAACAGTGAATCCAGAAAGTGTGCTCTTTGTGCTATTCCTACTGTTGGAAGAATTTAGCAAGTGGGAACTCAAATTGAGATAATGAAAGCATTAGTTAAAATTACATTATTTAAATAAGAAATGAGGCTAGTTCTCTCGTGTATGTAGAGAGCTTACAACAACATGAAAAAAAGCCCTGAGGGATCAAGCTTATCACTGGCTTTGGCCTCCAAAGAGACCAGAAGCACATCTAGCACAGGGTCATGCCCTGATGGCCCTTGGTGCACTGCAGTGGGGATGCTGCCCAGACACCTTGGCCCCTTCCCAGTCCCATCCCCATCCCCATCCCCATCCCCATCCCCATCCCCATCCCCAT
>NW_024962258.1:881552-885067 GCF_019238085.1 Lagopus leucura
CCCATCCCCATCCCCATCCCCATCCCCATCCCCATCCCCATCCCCATCCCCATCCCCATCCCCATCCCCATCTCCATCCCCTCTTTGTTCAGCAGCCCATGCAATTTAGGAGAACAGAGGATAGGAATGGAAACCTTGCAGAAAATGCCTAGGAGGCAGGCAGTCTCTGCACAGACTAATTATTTCTAGTGAAAAATATTTGCTTTATTTTATTAGGAGAAGATTAAAGACTGGGGCTTTGGTTGTATGATTCAGATGTCTGAAGTACATTCAGTGTTTATTCTGGAAACGTGAGGAGGTTCACAGATTTTGTAGAATGCATTCTCCTTTCTAGGAAAAAATGCAGTGAGGATGGTGAATATGGTGTTGAGGATCTCAGACTCCTGGACATCTTTACCAAGTCAGAAAGCCATGGATTTGTCCAGAGTTCCTCACAAACCTGTAGGTCTTATCAGTGCATGATGACACTAGACTGGTTCTTATCCTGGTTAATATGACATACCTGCAGTGAACACCAACATGGTATCTCAATGATAATTCACTTTAAAGGGAAGATTTTGCAGGAGGTCTGCAGTATACGATTTAATTATATTAAGATTAGTTTACATTCAGCCTTATTGATATTAATGACAGTCTCGCTATGTCAGCTAAATGCTTGAATATCTGCTTCAATTAAGTTGTAGTCACAGGCCAAAATAATCAAGAACTATCTAGATAAATTACATGTTCCCGGTGGAATAATGGTTAATACATTCACTTAATAGGATAATTAAGGGGAAATGCAGGGAAGGGGAGTTTATCTGTTGGGAACTTTGGAATTCACCTAATTTTAATCTACATCAAGTCTATGGTTTACTATTGTACTACTGCTCTGACACACCATTACAACAAGAGCTTTATGCTGGTGTCTTCACATTCTTTCCTTCCTTTTTTGTAAGATAACATTTTGCTCTACACATGCCTGTCCTACATCCCTGTTTGATATGTAAGAAACTGAAATGAAAGGGGAAAAGGAAAGGAAGTGGAGGGGAGAAAAGGTGTGCAGGAGTGGAGCAGAAGTTCCTTTACTGCTGGTAACACCAACCAGTAAAAGCTCAGCCCATTGGCTGTCCCCAGGAATGAGTGCAGAATCCAGTGTTATGCATGAACATACTGCACTGTTCATGGAACAATGTGGGACAAACAGATGAGGCCCCAGTCAGGGTATCATCATCAGCTGCTCTACAGGCAACCCTGTGTCATTAGTGCAAATGAAATTCTGTCCTTCAGAGGTGCCATCTCCTGCTAGAACTAGCTCCTGAAGGAGCCTGAAGATCCTTCTTGAGATCTCTTAGTAGGGCTTTCATCTATGGAGGCATGTCACTGCATGTTTATGCTGTTTATGAGTAGATGTGTGTGCTGAGAGAGGGTTTTGCTATGGGCCTTCTATAGGACCACCACTGGCAGAGTTTAACCTACACATTTATCCGTGGCAAAAGAAGGAGCATAGGACAAACTTCTTTCAGAGGAATGACCTGAGGACATGCTTCTATCCAAGGTCTCCAGACACCTGATTCACAGGACAGTGCATGTTCTCTCTGCTTTTCTTGTGCATGAAGGCACAACTTGATCAGCCTTCTGTTCTAGCCACAGGAAGCTATATATGGCAAGCTCTTAAGAAAGACATAAAATGTGTGCTTATGTCCCTTGTGATGGTGAACAGAAATTAATATGAAAACAGAAGGGACCACCATGACTTATTTCAAAACAATACTCTGAAAATAATGTGAAAAAACTCTGGTCTCTAGGTCCAACTAATTTGAGGAAATACACAGCTGAAAAAGATGAAGACATTTTGAAGGTACAAACATTGTAATCTGAGCTTAATGTATTCCCCAAGAGTTTGAGTCACTGATTCTGACATTACTGGTTTTCAAGCTGTTAATATAATACAATCTTTGTAAGATATCATTGAAATAGTTTTAAATGGCTGTTTGGAAAATTTGGTGATGTCAGATATTTGATAATGACAATGCAGTAATTACAAGTGATTCTGTTCCCATCGGAGATTATGAATGATCAAAACCTACAAAGAAAACTGATTTCTCAAAAATCAAAAGGGAAAATGATCTATTTTCAAACCACATTACACCTTCAGATTCTTTCAGACTAGACTCTAGTGCTTTATGAGCACTACAGTGAAATTGCTGAAATATTGCAGGTTTTGAAATATATTTTCCTGAATGTTTCAGAAACAATTTATAGAAGAAACTGGCAACCTTTCCTGAAGCAATGAAATGAAGCTTTAAAGTTCTGGGCCGAAACTACTGCTTTGTGTAAAGCATGATGTAAAATGCTGATCCTGTTCAAGCTCTCATTAAATCAGCCACTTGCTATGACATAGAAAGCCATTATTTTACATAATAGGCAGTAGAAGGAGGGGAAAAAATTATCTCTGTTATTGCACGCGTACAATTATGTGATGTCATGTATTTATATTAATAAAATAATAAAGCAAAGCATAGTTTCATAACAATCACCAAAGTCTTGCAGAAATACTGAGAAACAGATTAAATCCAAGTTTCCTGTGCAAGTTCAGGTGCTTTTATAAGATTAACTTTATATATAAACACAAATCAGTGTTTAAGTGACAGATAGTTAATGAAGGCCAGCCAGGCAAATTCTGTAATTCACAATAATGAGTATGGTAATGAGCCTGCATTACAGACTGAACAGCTGAGTGGTGCACAGCGCCTACTTGAAGCAACAATGCATATGGAGCATTTGGTATTTATAAAAAATGTTGTGTTTCCACAAAACACAAAAATAAAAAAGAACATAAGTGATAGATTTGATTAAGTTGAAAAAAAATTCTTCAAAGTTTTTTTGCAAATATTATAGATAAGTATAATCTCAATTAACAGGAAGCAAATAAAGTTAAAGTGAATTTATAGAAACTGAAACATGAAATTAGTCCCATTAATGCTTCCAATATTGAACAGCTTTTCCTTTACTGATTTTTTGGTTTTGATTAGCTTTACTAGTAGATACAGAATGGTACTGATTATGTGAGACTTCACTCTCATGGAAGTTAGATTTGGCACAACCATGATAATAGCTGTGGCAGTACTTGCATGTGATGGTGGGTAGACAAAATGATCCATTTGCACCTGCCACTATGAGATGGCACTTGCCAATCAGCTCTATAGTTAAAGCAAATGGGTCCCAGTGTGGCCTCTGTATATCTAAATTTTCTTAAAGAATACAAGGTAGCATTTATTTCTCCATTTCTGAAACAAACAGGTTTGGACCACAGACTGTGTCTCATTATGTAGCAGATGGCAGGGTAATAGAATATGCTGAGCCACTCTTACTGACACAGGTAAGAAAAGCAAAATCCTATGTATTGTACATCTTTTCCTTCCCTTTCCCTACTCCCCCCCTTTACCTTCCTCCCCTTCCCCTCTTCCCCTTCCCTTTCCCCCTCTCCCCTTCCCTTCCCTTCCCTTCCCTTCCCTTCCCTTCCCTTCCCTTCC
>NW_024962258.1:885077-913020 GCF_019238085.1 Lagopus leucura
CCCTTCCCTTCCCTTCCCTTCCCTTCCCTTCCCTTCCCTTCCCTTCCTTCTTCCTACCCTCCTATTCTATCAGACAGACATTGTGATGCTGCATTGACAATAGCATTATTTAAAAAAAGGCAGAACAAAACCACTATACCTCTACACAGTACATGCTCTCAAAATCAGAGTTCAATATTCCATTTGGATTTCTTTCATGGCTTATCAGGGTGCAGAGATTTTGTTTTCTTATCCTTATGTCTAGGATTACACCCCTATACAAAAACTCCACTGTTTCAAAGAAGCGTCAAGCAAAAACAACATTATGATAGGCTCAGTCCAGCATGTTTGCTTTAGCCACACTGTTCTTCCATTTCCTTCACCCTTCTTAGTGCTATCATTAGGCACTTCAGGACCCCGTTTTTCTGCCCGTCTCATTAATTCTTTTCTTGTGTTTCATATCTTATTTCAGTCATTTCTGTATATGACCGTACTCTGCTTGTATTCGCTTGTTCTGCACAGCATGCCTTCCATTACCCAGTTTGTTTTCCTTTTGTTTCGAGCCACGTGGTTTCTCCCCATTCCTTTCTGGATGCTGGTTACTTTGTTGCTTCCCAGCATTTATACATGACTCATTTCATTTTGGCTTTTGATTCTGTCCATCTTGTTTAGTATATGTTTTAGATGCATTATATCACAAAATGTTCGTAATTCTACTTCAAAAGCAATGACTGCCATTATGATGTTAATTGATTTACTTTTAATCTAATTGTACCAAGGCAATTTTGAATATGATTAATATGAATTAAAGCACGATTTGATGGAGAGACGATATTATACTGCCAGTCTATTAGCAGACTGCGTAATGCCTTTTTCAAAATCTTCCACACACAAACAATTCACATGGAATAAATCAAATTTGATAACTGTAAGATTTCTTTGTAAGCTAAAGAAAAATAATAATCTTCTATGGGAAGAATAATGATTGGTTACAGGTAAGACATAAACGTCCATGACAAACCTGAGAGATGTTTGAAAACCCTAGCAGTAGCAATCTGCAAGATTTCAGTAGCTGCCTAAGGAGAATAAAGCAACTTAAAGCAACTTCAGACAGAAATCTTTATTCAAAATCCCTGTCTGTTGGCTTTGCTTTCTTCCTTTACTATGCATCCACCATTCCAACTTTCTCCCACCTCTGCTTTTTCATACTCCTCTTTTTTTTACTCTATCTTCTTCTCTGGAACATTTCTCTACTTCTCATTGTATTTCTAGCTACTGACTGATATCAGCCTCTCGTAATATACCACAGGTCTTCTATCTCATTCTGGTTTTACTATAAGAAGAAAAGAATTAGCATATTATACAAGCATGGACATCACCTTAAATTAGTGTTTCAGTAACAGATGCGCTCTGATTCGTAGAACTATGAGCAATTCTCAGTTTTGCTTTTCCTCTGATTTCGTTTTTATATTGTCATAATAAATATGTGCTGCTTTCTGGTACAAATCCATTTTTTCCTTTGAACGGAATGGTAATCTATTACATAGTAGTACTGACAGGAATATATACTACTACTGTTGCTATTACTAGATAATTTTTTCTAATACATTTATTATGTACATTATATGATACTTTGTAAAACATAAGATAAATTATGAAGGAATACAGTTTACCACAAGGAATACTAAATGAATGGTGCTGTTACTAAGGTTTCATAATGTCCTGGTAATACTGTGCTCTGTACAAACACAGGGAAAACAAACTGCCTATGTTTCAAAGAATTAATATTCATTTCATTCAGTTATATATGCCACAAATAAAGTTTCGTGGATTTCATATACTGCTATCTATAAATAAATGATACCCATTCAAAATGATTCAAGAAAGATGATTTTTTAAAGGGAAATCAATGAGTTTTATTCTCTACGTGGAATTTTACAGTGTTAGTGGTATTTAGGCTCTCTTGAAGTTCAAGCATTGTGATTTGTAAAACCATATTTTGTTAGGTGTTTCAGAGTTGTGAATCCAAATTGAGTTACCATTATTGCCCTTCTCTGTTATTTTATAATCGGCTTGCTGTATTTGAGTGAAGTAAGGATTAGCTATTTCTTCTTGTCTTCCTGAATATTCTGACAGATTGAACAAATGTGATTTTTTACTTCACCTTTCATGGATTTTTTACTCAGATTTTTGGCAGTTATAAAGGAATAAGAAATTGGTATAACTATCTCATAAAAACAGTATTATTTTTTCAAGAGCATTAATTACTGTATATATATAATCTAATGTTTTAAATTAATTGTGAAGGATAGAAGGAAATTAAAAATGGATTCAGAATGCAGAGACCTTCTTTTGTGTAATTTGTGAAAGAGACAGAAGCAGGAGAAAAGATTGTTTGCTGTCTTACAACGATTAGATAAAAAGCAAGAATAATTACCAGCTCAGTGGGTAGGCTGGTACAGAGGAAGAAACACTCATCACACATGGGTTTTTATTCAGCTCTGGCACACTATGCATATAAACACACACACACACCTCTCGGTGACTTTTACTACCCTGTAAAATCTAATGAATTATCTTCATGGCACATTTTGATGAATATCATTCCATATTATTGGCTGATATCATTTCAACCTTTATATTATCTCAGGCTTTACTGGTGGAAGCCATTCAGATTACAGTTTACAAGGTGGGTTCAGAAAAGATGAGCACATTTTCAGCCTTTTCAGATCAAGCTTTTTACCAGCATGAAACACAACGATGACTCTATGAATAATTCTTAATAATCCTGAGTATAAAAAGCAGGTCAATCTGGAGAAACCGTAGTGAAATAAAACTTCAGCTTCTCCTGTTGTTCTTCTGGAGTTCACTCACGTTAAGATATTACTTCTTTTATCAACTATTTATTCAGCTGAATTTCAAGGTAAATCTAGGAGTTCTGTAAATAAGGTACAGCGTAATCATATCAATATTAAATAATACTGTTTGTTGTTTTTTTATCACAAATTCCTTGATGTACTCTACATAATGCAAAGTGCATGATGTCAAAATGATGCAAAGGGTATCACAGGCATTGCTCACTGGTAGAGGACCTTTGGAAAAGAAGATTACAGATATCCTGTCTTGGTATCCAAGACAAGAAAGATCAGACTGACATGGGTCAACATAAAAGAGCAGATTATATATGTGAATACTGAGAAAGATTGCTGAACTCGACAGTCATCAAGGAGTAAAACAAAGAAAGCAGTACTGAAAACAATCCATTGCTCTAAAAAACCTCCTCAGCAGTCAGCAGCAACACAAATACAGTTAGGCTTTCCAAGTAAAACAGTTCAATGTCTGCAGCCCAATTCAATAATATATATATCTGCTAGGAGTAAAATTCTCCCAAGAGGTTTGCACATATTCTTGAGTCTAAATTCACCAAAACATTAAGCTCCCTATCTCCCATAATAACTTGGCTTTCAAGGTTTCAAACTGCTGCAAATATTGTCCATTCAGTGAAGATCATTATATATAAGATGACATTTGCAGAAATGAACTCTGGAAATATACCAGCAAAGATTGGAGAGGAAGAGTAGGATTATAAAGTATCCATCTTCAAGTAATTTCCTCCCAGCAAGAAGCATGAGGACTGTAGATTCAAAGGTTAATGTAAGGAGAGCAGAAATACTGAAATTCATGGCTCACCTCACTTTGGTATCAAAGCAGGCTTAGAATTTGTTTGCCCCATGTTCTCTGTTCTCTATCACTTAAACCAGTACTTCATTCTCCTTAAAAAAGAGTACTGGGTGTGATATATAGCAAAACCTGCACATATCCTTTTTTTTTTTCCCTTTTTATTTCATTCTATTTTTTCCTAGTTCCCCAAAATGTATCATGTTTTGTAGTAGCTTAAGGAACAAATCTATTTGGACACTAAACTATATAGTGTAACACAAGTAATAGCCTGCCCATGCTTCTTTCAATGAAGGATTAAAATTACATTTCTAATCCCTTTCCCTTTGGGACCAATTTTAAACTCATCAGGTGTGCATTATATGACATTTTACTGCTATTCTAGTTTCTTCCTCTCAGGGAGGCACAGCCTCTACTTCAATTTAAACAAATCTTAGACACATTCTAACCCAGAGTTCCTTACAAGGAACCATCAATCAGCTGAATGATTTTTTGTTACAACCTTGTCTAAAACTAATTCTCTCACTCACTCACAGTCTGTGTTACGGAAAAGAGGTGGGTAAAAACATGAGAGAATAATCCTTGAGCAGATGAAGAAAGCCAAAGATTTTTCCAAAACAGGAATATAATCTGTCTTCTACAGACTCACCTATGCAAATTTGCACTGTTTAGCAAATGTGTAAATGTGGACACAGTAAAGATATTCTAGATGAGGGAAAGGCAATGCTTATCCAGATTCTGGAAAGCATCCTTAACTCATAGCTTCTCTAGACCAAGAACAAGGTAGATTACCTGCAACCATAACTCCTATTTCAATTGTCAAACTTCTGTCTGAAATGTATTACAGAGGTTTCAACAGCTGACAGGCAATCCAGGTGTAGAGGATAGATGGATAATGGAAATTCCAGGAGAGTTCTTTGCAACAGTTAAGGAAAGCCAAAGGTGAAAAGAAAAGCCAAAGTCCCTTGGGTGAGAATGTAAATATCATTCTTGCTTCACTGTAAATAGTGCAAATTTAGAATTGTTTCTGTCATCTTGCTGTTCCCCAGCCAGCCTTGGAATACAAAATTTTATTTCTTTTTTCTCCTACATTACAGGAAATGTAGACTACTTCAGTATCAAAAAAACATATGATTCTCTCAGCAAAAATTTAAAAAAAGTAGCCATGGATTTTCAGTTACTATCTCATGTCTAAGTGCACAGAAATTCTGCAGTTTGCCCAGGTTGTATAGAAAGCTGTAAGACTGCTTTTACTTACGGTGATCTTGCACAAACATTGTCCATCAAGAGCCAACGCTGAGGCCTGTTGGTCTTACTAGGGCAGGGGCAGAACACAGCACTTCCTAAGCTCTAACTTGTGCTGAGTTCTATGACACTTTAGGAGGCAGTAAAACCAATGGGGAGATCTGACCTCACATTGCTTCTGGAAGTCATTCCAATTTCTACAACTCATTGTTGGGGGAGTGAGTGAAGATTTATTTACCTTTCCTTTTAGACATGAGAGCAGAGGTAATTTTTAGAGAAGCCTCTTAGCAAAGTATAGGAGTAGGTCAGAATAGCTCAGATAGGAAAAGATTGTTTCTAAAATGAATTTCCTTGTTTACTGCGAGTTTTAACCATTGTCACACTGACAGCTGAGATGCTGAACAAGCTAGTTTGTGACATGAGCTTGTATTTGCACGTGTATATGCTTATTATGTTTGTGTGTAACTTATATAGGGTTGCTTTTTTTTTTTTTTTTTTAAGAGATATATCACAATTTGCACCACTTTTTGTAAAGTGCTTGCAACATACCAGATGGAATAACTGTGTTTCTTGTCTGAAGAATCCAGTAAAGGATTTTATTTATATTGACAGAAAAATAAGAGGTAAGGAGGATCTATATGAAATATTGTATTTTATCACAGCTCTTACATAACATCTGATCTCTGGGAGCAATTCCTGCTCATCTTCTCTCTGGGCTGTAAAACTCCTCTCTCAGGCTACATTATAGCAAAGTCAAATGACCTCTAAGTGGACAAAAATTAAAAATGGTCATTGGAACTGTTATGCTCTGACAGCAGTAACTGTTCCTTCAAAATAAAATACAACTGCAGCAAATGGCTGTAGGAAGAAATTGCTGCTTAAGAAAAATGATCTGTTTTACTAAGAAGAAGGTTCAATGTATCAGAAACTACCTTAAATGAACTCCATGAGAGAAAACAAACCATAGGAAGATTGGCTTCAGCCACCTTCCTTCAGATTCCAAGCTACCTCACAAAAAGCTGGTCTGGGAGGACTTACAACACATTACAGCTAAAGTATACCCCAGTTCTGCTTCAAAGTTCAGAGTGTACTGATCCAAAGACAGATTGGTATGGCTGACACACAGAAATGAAACTAACAAAGAAATCTCACAACACCACCTGATCCTCTTGCAAGTCTGAGCAAAGTTAGCCACATGTCTAAATTCCAGGTGTTATTATTACACTTTACCCCCACATCTTCTAAAGCCTAAACACTTACGTCCACCTATGCACACTTCTTTCTGGCTTTGGTATGCAGAAGCTTTTTCCTCAGTTTAAAAGAAATAAGCCAAGCTTGCAGAATGTCACGTAACTAAAACGACGACAGTACTCCATGTGTTTTATGGATTCTTTGGGGGCAGGTTCCACATCTTGCTAGATTTGCATAATCTGCAGGAAAAACAAGAGCAAATAATCCTTCAGAACGTGTTCTGCTAGGCTATTGTGAGAAAAGGAGTAGAATTACTCAAAACTGTTCAAAGAACTTTCAGAAGAGGTAACACCTTTATAAAGCATTATATCACTGAGCTCTTTTCTCCATTTGAATGGTAACTTTTGCAAACACTTTTTCTTTTATTACAAATGAATCTTTATGTAATTAAAATTTACAGTACATTAGGAACAAGGTAAAGTTTGTACCTGTTGTAGATTTAAATAGAGTACTGTCTTATTTCTGGTGAACATAACATTTGCACATATGCTCCTTAAAACTAAATAGTAATTTCCTGTATAGCAGTGCTGAGTCACAAGGACATCACTATTCATGGACACAAGCACTGAAAATGAGATGCTGTTTTCCCACAGCAAGTAGCAGATCATGCTTTTTTCATCACTTCTCCCTCCTTAGTTTCTACCTACACTGCAAGCAAAACTTATGTAAGAAACCAAGTACAAAGTCCTAAAACAAGTCCTATTACAAAACCCCACATGATTAAAAGACATGTTTAATCTGCAGAAATGATGCCAAAAGCAACAGCTGTAAAAATCTATTATTCTTCATGTTTTTGTGAATATGGATAGACTAGTAGCTTGAGCGTCCTGCCACTGCTCCTGAATACAGCAGTACTATTCAGAGGGAATTAGCTGTAACTATACCAGGGTATTTGCATGATGAAAGAACAGATGTTCAAAAAGACCTCTTCATGTTTTGGGAACTGAGAGTTTGTTAGACCAGATCTATAGCAAAGCACACGTGCAAGAACTGCTTCTGGTGTTCTGCCTATAAAAGGCAGCATTGCATTTAGCAGTAGGATACCATGCAACATATAATATCATCAAAATATAGGAAAGCATAGTTCAGGTGCTATTTTATTTTGAACGGTATTTTTGTAAAGCAGTTTTCTATTTTCAAGGACAGCCACTGTTTCATTTTGTAGCCCTAGCTATCCCAGCTGCTACCTGAGCTGTGCTCCCAGTAAACTTTCCAGTCAACTTCCCAACGATATGCATGGTACAGAAGAACTTTGATAACTATAAAATAAATAGATTATGATGCACAGCCACTGTGGTAAAATGTTTCTGAGTCTCAGTGGCTGACTGCTTGTGGTTAACGTGCTTTGCAACTCTCTAAATCCACCAGCTTTAAGGAGAAAACTATACGCTGAACAAATAATGAAAGACATAGATTGCAGAAAACTTCTAATACATAGTTTAGTGAACAAATTATTCTACTCCAGACAAAATTGAGATAGAAAGCAACCAGAGATAGTGATGGGGAAAAGAGGATATGTTACACAATATATCTGAAACAAGGAGGGGATGTGTTAACAGATGGTAGAAAATGCAGAATATTAAATGTTGACATGAAGGGCCGCAGAGTCTGCAAAGGAAAGAAAAAGATACGAAGCAAGTTACAAAAAGAAGTGAAGAAAGAAAGAAAGAAGGAAAGGAAGGAGTGAGGGAGGAAAGAAGGAAGGAAGGAAGAAAAGTTAGGGGTTATATCTGAGACATAAATGGCAGAGAATCTGTATAGATTATCGAAAGAACATGAACTGGATTTCTAAATGTCTGAAGAGTCATGTCAAGGTCACCTGCTTCTATTCTTAGTCTGAGTGATAACATTGGTTCTAGTATTCTGCAAGTAAGAAGATAAAAGAGGACTTAGACAAAAAGGCAACAAAAGAGAATTAAAAGGACAGTAAGGACGAACAGGTCTGAGGATTTCATACTGTTGCACACTGCAGTAGACCAGAAATACATGCTGACAGTAGGAAAAGAAACACAGTTTGGCAACCTGGCTTCCAAGGCCGAACAAAGTCAAAGGCATCCAAACAAGCAGCCCCCTCCTCAGAATTCTTCTTACAGTTATATATTATATTATATTTTCTATATTTTATCTATAGCACCTTCTGGCACTAAGTCCAAGATGAAGCCAGCAAACCAGGAGCAGAATAAATTATCAAACCCAATAAATTTTGCCTGCTATCCACACTACCTGCCAATTTTGAATGGTTTCTTTATCTGACAGAGGGAACTCTGATCAAATTGCAACATTACTTAACAACCTCTGGGTTTAATGACCTATCTCTACTTTTGAATTATGTCTGGAGTTTGAAACAGCACAGTAAAGTTAGAAATGTCCCGAATACCTAATGCTGATGTACATTTGTATTTAATACAGTAGCTTCAGCACTTCTGAATACTGATGTTTTCACAATGTATATGTGCACATCCTGTAAAGACAAACATTTTGACAAATGCAGAAGTCAGTGAGTGAGAAACATCCAAATATATTCACTGGGCCAGCAGTCAACAATATGACTGATACCCAAACTGTTTCTAGCTCTCCCTCACCTTCTAGAAAACTGAAGTGGTCTGTTGTTTCAATGAAATTTACTCCACTAAGGAACTGCACACAAACTTTGTTCTGCATTTAATTAAAAAAATATTTATCTGTAAAAAAACATTTTTTGAAGTGCACTTCTCCCCAGCCTTTCAAATGTAGCCTTTTTCCCTTCTTGGAAACAGTGATACTCACTTTGTTTTCAGCTTCCTGCTTTACAGACCTCTCAGCACATTAACTCTTTGGCCTTTCAGACATATGTCTATTGACCTTACGGACTGTTGCCTTTTATGAGTTCTAACCATATGTCCAGATCCCACAGCAACTGCAGCTGTGGATTACCGCAAGGCAGGAGATAAGAAGTGACATCACACACTATTGTTGCTGCCCTCGCTAGCTCAGCAGCACAAACATCCATGCAATCTGGCATTCAACGGATTTCCCCTCCATGTTCTGCTCCAGTTGTAGCAGACGAGGCCTGTACGATGGTCACAGAATTATCCCAACAGTTCTTTGGTAGCTGTTCTGAGACAAACGGTGAGGTATCTGTGTGACACGCTGACAGCTGTAATCTGCACTGTAATCTTTGTCATGCTGAGACGCAGGGTCTGAGTTAACCATCCAACGGTGCTCCTCTCCTCCCTGTACAAAGGCAACCGCATCACCGTGGTGTCATGAAATTACTGTCTATCAGCCCATAGCTACTCCAACACGGACTGCTTTGCAGGAACTCCCACGTGCCTCACAAAGCACGTAGTTCTGACCCTTCTTTCTTCACCCACCAGCCGGGGCTCTGAGCTCTCTCTAGAAACCGACGAAGAACGCCCCGCTCCTCACCAGCCGGGGCCGGGCCGGGCCGCTCTTGCAAGATGGCGGCCTCCGCCCCCAAAGCTTTCCGGAGGCGCCCAGGAGGGCAGCAGGAGGCCGCAGCACGCCGCTCGATGGCCGCCGGACGCCCGAGGCACCATAACAGCGCCGCGGCGCCACCTGGCGGCCGGGTGCGGGAGGGCGGGCAGCGGCTGCGCTGCGCTCCGCCGTCCAGGCGCGTCGTTCCTGAGGAGCCGAACGTTTCTGGTTTGCTCTGGCCACGCTGCCTGCTTAAAGAATGTAGGAAGCACTGCTTCCCCTGCACCTCTGCAACTTGTGCCCCAAGGCTTCCGGTGAAGACCTCCCAGTGTCATCCCACTTAGTAGCTGGATACTTTGGAGCATCATGACGGTCCATCAGCTGTGGCAGACGTTCAGCTCTATCCTTTGGTACTCCTGGAAGTCAAGCTGCATAAAGGCACGGCAGGGCAGCACTTCTCCACCCCCTGCAGAGCATCACGGCAGCACATGAGGAACTGTCCTGTGGCACCACAACAGCTGAACATACATCTCTGGTCACAAGCTGTCGTTTTCTCTTTTACTGCAAGAATTCCTCTCACCTTCATCCACCACGAGTTCATCAGGGACACCAATGTGGGCTTTTTTATTCTTTTTATTCTTTTTTTTTTTTTTTTCCCCCTAAGAAAATAGAAAACATGCAGTAGATCATAACAGATAATAAATATGTGCATGGTGCTATGATGTGTAAATTCTTCACGTGCTTCAGGTTTGCATATGTACACATATTAAAATGTCACTTTTTCACAGTGAAAATCTATACAGAAATGTCTTCATTCAACAACAAAAGAAAAAGAAAACAAAAAATAAAATAAGAGACAGAAAAACAAAAACAAACAAACAAGCACCAGAAAAACAGAAAAGGAAAAAGAGATAGAAAAAGAGAAAAGGGGAAAAAGGAGAAAAGGAATAAGAAAGAGAGAGAGAACAAGGAAAAGAAAAAGAAGAAAAAGTAAAAAGAAATTTAAAAAAGAGAGAGAAAGAAAGAAAAGTAAGAAAAAAGAGGAAGAAAAAAAAGAAAGCTCACCATCAGTGAGCTTCCAAAATATGTAAGTTTTCTACATATAACAATGTTACATGTTACAATATTTCCAATGACTTACTTTAATATATGCTGTAAGCTATGGGAAAATATGAAAGCCAAATTCTGTGTGTTTTGTTGGTTAGTTTCTCTATAAATCCTTTTTCTGAGGGCAGATATAGGCAAGGCTACTGCCACCATATTTATTTTCTATCCTGATTTATGCATGGACAACTAACTGTACTGGATCTCATTTTTTATGTTATCTCTGGAACACACAGGACTGACTGCTGTCTCTTCAAATCTGCCCAGTGGTGCAACTTCTTAATCAGAGCTGACTGATAAATTTTCCGTATACTTGGTAGGTGGAAAATACTGGAACTTACATGCTTATAAAGGTAGAATGGTTGCTGGTAGACTTTTCTCCATTGACATTAGATGAGATATTGCTGCAATGAAAACATTCTTCCCTGCCTAGTCTCTAGACGATACATTAAAATATTGTCACTAGAAAATATTCGTGTTTTGTTTGAAAGTGTTGGGAAGCAGTAAAAAGAGAAAAGTTCAGCAGCAATTTTGCATGTTACAGCAATTGTTTTAAGTGAGATAATTGTGGTTTGTATCTTTATTAACTGGCTCTATTTAAATAAGAAATCCAACTGGCCAGGGAAGATTAAGAGCTCAATAAATAAAATTATTCAGGCCATGTATGTGGTCCCCTTTCCTTGCCAAAAAACAAATTAGGTTTAAACATGTAATAGAACAAATAAAATAAGCTTGGCTTTTACAGCAGGATCTGCGAGGCTTGTATGAGTTACACAGAACTTTCAGATTCTGCCAACATTCTCCTAAAGTCTTACAAATAAAAGACATGGTGACAGCTAGTAGTTTCTGAAAGACAGAAAAATATCTAGCAACCTATAGGATAGCAGATTATCAACATACATAACAAGATGGCTTGACTGGATCAATATGTATATCCAGTTTAAAATTTCCTAGTTGTCATACATAATGACTGCACAAAAATCAATTATTTTTTTTCTCCAAGATTTAGTAAAGTTGCCATCTGGTTTGCTAGTTACATCAATAAAATATTACAGGTGCTCTTACTGAAACAGAATGAAGATAAGTATCGAGATAATTCCTATAATAACTCCCAGACAGATTTTTGTTGGCAAAAAATCAATCTTCTGCAAATGAATTATACCACCCTATTTATTTTGGAAAGTTTATATTTTGAATTTTCAACTCCTCTGCTAATTAGGATGCTTGTATCATTTTAAAATCAGCTGTTCTATGATGAGAGTTCTGGCAGGCCTAGTCTTCTGTGGATGAAAAAAAATGATGTTGAACTAACATGGTAGTTATCTGACACGGTGGACTATGCTGCTCCTTTCTCATTGCAGTCTGTACAACTCACTGCCTTTGAAACATAGAGAAATTTAAAACTGAAGGAGACAGACAAACAGTTGGATGTATTGGGAAATCAAGCTGCAGGTACGACATATTGAACCATGGAATTTGAATATTTAAATTTTCTACTAAGTCAACAGCATCAATTTTTGGATCAGTTCACTCTTTAACTAAGCAATATCTGAGCACAGTCGGATTTTACCTTCCTCCTAAATTAGTTTATGTTACGGAAGTATTTGCCTTCCTTAGACTTATTTTAATAAAAGGGGTAAAAATACCAGTGAAAAACCATGAGGTTTGTTTCTATTTCCAAAACAAGTACAGAATTCATAGCTTCAGTCAAAGCATCCGACACAATTCTGTTCTATGGTGCTAAGCAAGGAGGACCCTGTTCTTTTCTCTGTGCAGCAAGATTATCAGTGTTAGGCAGTCATCATAGGTTCTCTAGGGTAGCAGGATTAGAGACTTTATAATTACAGGGTGGATATCTATAGGGAGACATCAAAATTCCTCCTTAGCTGTTCACATAAGAACTCACGATAGCACAACCGGCTATAGTGCTATAGCACTATGCACATAAAACATCTTCAAGTGGTCTTGATTTTGAGGAAAATTTGCTAAAAGGTATGAAAGACCAGGAACTATTAAATGTAATTTTCTTATTTTAATGCTGAAGGAACTATAGTATCTTCAGCTCAGGTCACCTTGGTGATGAGATAATCATAACCTAAAAAAAGTCTATCTCTCTTTGTTAATTTGTTTAGCTAGATAACTGTGGAGACAGCAGATAGTGTGGGGAAACAAACAAACAAACAAACAAACAAAAAACACCAAAGCAACAACTTTAGAGCACCCAAATTCAGAAAAAAACAAAAACAAAAACAAAAAAAAAAAAAAACAAAAAACCTGAAATACTGAGAAATTTGATTAAAAGCCTCACACAGTGGTATCACTATACAGGCTGGGATTTATTTAATTTAAGCAATGGAAGACCAGAAACAGAGAAAAAAAAAAAAAAATCTGTTCACTCTATCTAGGAAAAACAAAACAAAACAAAAACAACTCCTGTTGACACAAATATGGAAATCCTCACAAAAAGCAGGCAGTTTTCGAAGTAATATGTTTTTTCCACAGTACTTTCTGAAGAACAATTGCATATAAGAGTTTGAAATACATGCTTGCCCAACTTGTGACTCATACAGTTTTTTTCCTGGTTTAGGATTTAGTCTTCATCCAGGCACCTACTAAATGTATGAGTGCCTTAACCCAGTAGATCTGCCTTTTGTCAGATCAATTTTGTCATTATTTCAAGAAAAAAAGAACTATCTTGAGCAACTGTGTATTCAGGAGTGTCAATAAAAAGGCTGAAAGAATCATTTGGAAAAATACTAAGCGCAGACTTTACTGCACAACAGTGACACAATTCCCAGGTCACACTGTCTTTGCCAAAAATACAGTCAGAAATAAAAATGTATCAACACTGTCTAATTTTGAACTTGCATCTTCCTGCCTTGGAGCACAATTTGATTTGATATTTATAAATACATTTGACAGATCACCAATACACTAAGACGAACCCTTCCATGACGACTGAAGCTAAAATGCCAGGCTGTGGGCTGGAGTTCTGAGGCACAGGCACATTTTCCATTACCTCCGCTCAGGAAAGGTAATCCTTATCTTCTCAGAGCTTGGCCACGGTAATCTTTATCTTCACAGAGCAGCTGAAATGCTTGCACTGTGCAAATTCAAAAGACACTTTTATTGAGCTTTTGAGGAGATAGAGAGCTTTCCAGAATGTTTGCTCTTTCTCCTTGACTAGGCCAGGATTTATTTTTTAATTTAATCATTTCCACGATATCAACAATGATAACATAGCATACCTCTCAACTCATCTTGCTCCTAAGAGATTAAAATTCATTTATCTCTAGTGAGCTCTTGGCCAGGGTAGAGTGGCAGAGGTGCAGGACTGGCCTAAGCCCCAGCTGCTGCAAAGCTGCAGTGTTGGACAGAATAAGGCAACTTGTACAGCCATGGTGGAAAGCTTACCTAGGGGAAAGGAGGTGCAAGTCCTTGCTTCCAGCTTTGTTTGCCCTTATCAGCGAAGGAGCCCACATTGGACATGGATCCAGGTCTTCTTGACAAAAGCCCTTAACTTTACTAACCAAGCACCAGAAGGGACGGGCAAGCTTGCAGCCTTGACAAAGTAGAATTTGTACAAAAATTTGGAGATGTAACACTGTCTTTCATTTAGTACATGCCCACTGTACTCAGCTCAAGTAAACACTGACTGAATTACTTCAGCTTCTCTGGGATTTGGCATCTGAAATATTTTGCACTCTATTCTGAAGAGCAAACCTTAACACTTTTGGAAAAATTGTTAGGCGTTCTCCAGTTCTCCTGGTTAACTTACCAAAAGCAGAAGCTCTCGAAATGAACAAACAAAACATTTTCAGGTGTATTTAAAAGCTAATCCAAGGGTCTGTTCTTAGAGACAAACTTCATCAATTATTGTGACCATTTCAGTTACAAATCATAGTATTTTGAATAACATTCCTTTTCAGCAGCACCCCTTTGCTGTTTTTCAGTGCTTCATCAAAATTATTTTAACTAACTTAAAATCTTCTATCTTCATTCTATCAACTGAATCTTTTATTTGTCTCAAGTTTTACCTGTTTTGTTTGTTACTGTTGATTTGTTTTGCTTGTTTGTTTTTTTAACTGAAACACACAATGCTTTCCTTAATTTACAGCCATATGAATGGAGGATAAGAGGGTACCTGCAGCAGCCCCTGCACACAGGACCCATACCCACAGTGCACAGCCCATCCCCTCCCATGGGGGCCGGCAGAGCCAGCAGCCCCTGTTGCAATGTCCCCTGGTGACCAGCACTCACACACACACCACACCCTGCATGACATGGCCCCTCTGCCCACCCAGCCCGCCTGCCTGCACTCCAGACCCCTTGCCCACCCACAGGGCCCTGCTAACTGGCTGCTCCCACTCATGGCTGGCTGTACACACCTGTGCTTACATTCTTGTCCCATGGACACCCACACTTGTAGCCCCTAAGCTCTGCTCACAGTTTGCCAGCAGATGTGGACCTCCCACATATACTACCTCCTTTTCTCAGTCAGGTTCCCAACAGATTAGGGCCCCAGCCAGACAACCTAGCTGGAATAAACCTTCACACCCTCTCTCATACCTTCATCAATCCATGTAGCTGACCACGTTTGGGTCCCAATACTGCCTACTTTATCCATTCTTAGGTCCATGTCCTTGTGTGTTTTTATTTATGGCTTCCTTCCTTTCTCATTATCCTTTCTGGCACTAAAAAAGGCCTGTGCCCAGATACCCATTAAGGAGCAGGTGCACTCCCTTCACACACCCCTACAGTTTGCAATAGAATTTTGTTACAGGAACATATCATCCTGATGTTTTTCATATCTGCCTTTTACTATTCTGTCATATTTTTATTCAAATATCTCTAGGAAGAAGGATGAACTTGATGAATGACGATAATGTTCCTCTCTTGCTACAAAACCTAATAATTTGGAGTTGTGAAAAGGATGATGCTCCTGGATGCGGTGGTGTTTTCTGGGCTCATACTGGACACAGCATCAGTATGTGCAGCTATAACACAGCTTCCTGATAAAAAAAAAAAAAGCTTGGTTTGGAGACTGTCAAGATTTAAAAAATCACAAAATTCTACATGCCTCTCACTTAGATGTATTAAACACAGCTCAAGTAGCAAATCTTTCTATTTATGTGTTTATTTAGTCTTTTGAATACAATATGGATGCTTCAGCAGAGTGGAGATGTCTCATCCAACCATTTAAAATTCATTAGAAACTGTTAGGCTTCATGAATTTCTGGAATTCTTCACTGAAATATAATCATTCATGAGCAAAGAAAGTTTTCAGGAAGAGTTCACACATGCTTCTCAGGTACAAGTTTGCACGGGAGTAGTGTCCTTCCAGTTAGATGCACTGCCAATACTCTTGCTGTATTTCCATGGATTGCTGGGTTAATGTACCAAGAAGAGTACTTACAGAGGCTAATTATAACCCATCTGATTATTTTCTCTTGCTCTGTATATGCTCATCTATGCTGGGCTCTGCAAGAGGATAATTTACAACAGAAATGCAACTTCTAAGTTATATACTCTCTGCTGCTGAGGGATTTAAACTCTACTGTTTGAGTAGGCAGTCTATTAACACTAGCCTATGGTGGTCCTTCTCTATACTGCAATGTATATGTTTGGTTTACCTGTCCGTCAGTCTGCCTATGTATCCACCAGCATACTTTCTTACTTGTTTTGAATTCTACTTGATTTTAGTGAAAAATTAACAAAAGGAGGGAACACTGCAATAACAATTCAGCAAGTTTTGCAAAAATCAGAAGAAATGTAGAGGAGAAAGCAAACAAAGTTAGGAATTCTGTGAGCATGAACTCACCAGTTTTTCTGTTTTACATGGCTTCCTAGGTTTCAGTAGGTATATGCATACTAGCAAAGTGCATCCTGACTCCTGTCTTGCTTAACATGGGAGGAAACAAGAACTGAGCAGATGAGGTAAAAGACGTGTGGAAGGGCTGTAATAAAATGGGTGACTGGTGATGGTTGCTGTTGGGCAGCAGCT
The DNA here is from genome assembly GCF_019238085.1 of Lagopus leucura. Lineage (NCBI taxonomy): Eukaryota > Metazoa > Chordata > Aves > Galliformes > Phasianidae > Lagopus > Lagopus leucura. The sequence continues at coordinate 901,756 of NW_024962258.1, forward strand.
GGAGCATGGGACACACTCAGGGAAACCCAGTTTCATTAGACCTCCTGTTGAGATAAACTTGCTTTCCTGCTTGTGGGGAAAAACAAAACAAAACAAAACAAAACAACAAAAAAAGAGGTTTATTGGCTACCATATGTCAACAAGAAGGTATAACTGTTTGTACATGATCCACTCCTAAGTGGAAATGTTGTGTGTACAGCACGTACAAAACACAATGCTAAGTAGTGGATAACACTTGAACACTTTGGCTGTAGTTGGAAGCAGGCTACATCCATCATCCAACACTTCTTTCAGCTCTGTTTGTGCAGGAATTTCAGCTGCCACTGGAGCACAGAGACACCTGAGACTGTGAAGTGACACAGGACTCTGTTAGCTGAAATACTTTGGACAGAGCAAATGAGCAAGGAACTGAGGAACTAACTAATCACTGCAATTAAAAAAAAAATAAAATTGCACAAATAATAGCTGAAACCAGGTTGAGCTTCACCAGGGCACACAGAGCACGTCCCAGCCTCCTTTCTCTACGTCACAAGCCCACGGTCCCTCAGCACGGGGCCTCCGGCCTGAGGGCGGGGCCTTCCTCCCTCCTCGCGATGCAGCAATTGCCGGTAACTCCGCCCCTCGGTCGGGAGAGACGCGTCTGTAACTCTCGCCCCTCGGTCGGAATTGGTCTTTTCCTTTTCCCCTTGGCCAGATATTGGCTGCCGTTCGCTAGCACCGAGAGAGAGGATTGGCTGTGCTGAGGGCGACGGGCAGGCTGTGGTTGCCGCTGGGAGGCGTGCGGCCGGGCCCGGAAGGGGTGAGTGCGGAGCCGGCTCGGGCCGCGGGTTCCGGCGGGGACCGCGGCTTCGCGGGGAGGAGGAGCCGAGCAGGGCAGCGCCGTGCCTTGTAAAGACCCCGGGGCTGCCGGCCCGCCTAGGGAGCCGCTAGGGGCTCCCTCGGGAGCGAGCGGCATGGGGGCTGGGGGGAGGCCGAGGGGCGTCGCGGCGGTGGGTGGGAGCCGAGGGGCCGCGGCGGGCCGGAGTCCTGAAGCGCGGGGATGTCAGCAGAGTTCCGGGCTGACGCGCCGGGCTCGGTGAACGGGCAGCGCGGCCCGAGCCCAGCTGCTGCCGGGCCGCGCCCGGGCCGAGCGAGAGCCGCTGGGCGAGGCCAATCCGGGCGGGCTCCGGGCTGCCGGCACGCCCCGCGGCGGGGTGGGGGCTGCTCAGCCGGGCTCCGGAGGGGACGTGCCTCGCCGAACACGAGTGGTTCCGTAAACACAGCGGTGCAGCTGCTCGGATTGGGCCTCTCCCTCGTTTGGAGGTCCTGGGGGACGTGTGCGTGCGCTCTGGTGTTGCCGCCGGAGCGGTCTCCGCAGCCGTCCCGGGTTGGGGTGCCCACGGGGTCGGCTGGGTTACGGACGGTGAGTCCACATATGAATATGGACGGTGAGTCCACGTATGAATAATGCGCATCTGTTACGTGGCACGTGAGCTTTCGTGATCAAAAATGGATAGTATTGCAGCTCTCATCGCAAGTGTTGGTGTATAGCAGAAACATGAAAGGATGCATTTGTGGGCTCGGAGACTGCAGTTAGGCCCCTTTCCCACACTCCTCTACTATCAGACACTTCTTCCAGTGTGGTTCTTGAGTTGCATTCGCCTGCATACATATTTAAGGAGTTTAGAAAAGCCTTTTTAAATGTATATGAAGTTCTTTCAAATTGTGTATAGGCAAAAAGAATCTTGTAACAATAAAGAATGCTGACAGACTTTTCTGTTAATACACAAATCATGAATGCATACTTATGGATGTAAAGTTAATTTTGGAGAAGTATGTATATTTAAGTTTGTCTGAGCAAATGCAAATAGCAAGCTTATTTATTGTTGAGTCATACTTGCTTAGAACTGATTTCCTGTTCTTTCTCCCCATCTAAAGAAAGAAAATGTCTGGGAAAAAATGGATCAGAAAAAAGTGTGATTTTGAAGTGGTATTAAACTGCAGGATCAAGGCAATAGTATGAAATATGACAGTTGCTTATTTCCATCACCAATACAATGAATTGCAGTGCAGTGTTGATAGTATGCGTGGGTTTCTGACGAATGAAGGCCCTAGAATAAGAGATTTATAAATTACTGCCTTAACTGCTCTCTTGAAAATGTTTGCTTCTGTTAAAACAGTTTAGCATACTAAGTAAGGAATACTGATGTAATGTATTGGATTAATTCACCAAATACTGAAATGGGTATTAGTAGCAAAAATTAAAACTGCTTTGGCTGCTGTTTTTATGTAGCAGTATACATGGCGATCTTTAGCAATTGCTGGGTTGTGTGTGTTTTGATTCTTCATCTCTTAGGTCTCATAAGGCTTGTTTTAGAGTAAAAAAAAAAAAAAAAAAAAAAGTGACTGTTCTGCAAGGGCAGGAACCAGAATACCCTTGTGCTGAGGTCAGAGTCTGTGGCAGTTGTTTGGCATTTGAGGGATTGAGAGTTGTGGATGCAGTTGAAGTTCCAACCATAAAATTTGCATTTTGATAAGTGTTTACGGTAGTATTTCTGAATATTTTGAATAAAGTATGTGGAGTAAACTTGTTCTAACTCATTTATTCACTGATATGATAACGATTCCCCTGCATTTTCAAGGAAAGGGCTATAGAAGTCTGGTAGTGTCCACTACAGTGCTGTAAAGAAGCTTCAGCAGTCTTGTTTCTGTGAGGTCGATTTGAAAGTAATACTGTGGAAATATTTATTTCCATGGAAACTACAACAGATATGAAGAACACAATAATGCTTTTTGATACAGGAAATTCTCATGCAGAAAACACCGTTTTTCGGTGTAGTCACTACTATTAGCTATGTGTTTTCACCAGTCGTGAACAAGGGCCATGTTTGTAAATTCTGCACCAGTGGAGGTGACTTGCTGTTTCACAGTGGCAGCATTGTTGTTAGGAAATTGTTGTCCGCACAGTCCAGCTTTCACCGTGCACATCCATTGTTTGGTCACTGTAACCATTCAGCAAGCAACATGTATGTCTGTGGGTGAAACTTACTCTACATGGAGAAATTCACTGGCACGCCTTTGCTTCGTGTGCTTGTTGATGTCAGATTGCCCCCCCCCTCCACTGTCATCTGTCACACAGTAACAAAACAGAATGGAATACTGGTGTGAAGGTTTGACCTCTACTGCTATACCACCAGCATCAGAAAAACTAGAGGCGTTACTTTGGGAGCAGCCCAGTATATTTGGTGATGTGTTTGTACAGGTCCCCAAAGGCTACTTTGCACTAGTTTTGCTTGACAAATGCATTTCTAAAACTTCACTCACTTGAATATTGTTTCATGATACAGGGACAACTTTGAATATGGCATAAACTCAAATCACTGGAAGATAGAACAGTAACTCCAGTGTTCTGGTCAGAGCAACAGTGGGGGGGAGATGCTCTGTATGCCCTTAAAACTTGCTCTCTTGAGTGGTACTTTAGGCAGTACTTTCTATCAGTCTTTGAAGTTTCAGCTCCTGTGATTTTTTGATAGGCTTATTTGGATAAAACATGCTTAATTCTGTTAATCACAGGAGCATCCTGAAGTGTTTGGGGGTAATGCTGTACTTAATACAAAGGCACTTCTTAAGTTGTTAAAGTAGAAGATACAGTGCTTTCAAGAACCTTGGTTGCCTTAAAGGTGTCTGGTTGGCTGTTTTTGTGATACTCGTGGAGTTGGTTATAACTTACACTGGAAACAGGTATTATTAGCAAGCTTGTGGCAATGGGTAGAATACTCTGCAAGAGTGACAGAGCATACAACCGTGTGAATTGCTAATTGCTTATGTGTCACTGTAGAGGAAGATATCTAGAGATTATGCTGCCAATAGTACTAATCATAAAACAGCTTTTCAAATTTGATTTATTTTATGCATGATGCTTTGGTACCAGACCCATGCAGAGCATTTTGGGTAGGTAAGTATGTGACTGGGAGCAGAAAAAATGCCAGTTGGCACATACATCTGTTCTTTGATATGTACTTAGTTACTCAAACATGATCTGAAAAGTTTGGAGGTGTTCAGATTCTAAATTTTCCTGTGGCTTCTGGGTGTTGCTCTAACGTCTGCAGCACCTTTCTCCTAGATGCTGTGCAAGAAGAAAAAACCCCAGGGTGATAACTGAATGAATATGAAATGAGACTTGATAACACAGAGAAGTGAAATACAGAAAAATTACCCTGATCCTGATGGTGGATTGTGGATGATTGCTCAGATTACTGGTAATCGGTTACACTAAAATGTCCTTCCCCATCAGTTTAATATCAGAAGATAAATCTGAAATGATCAGGAGAAATTCCCATAACTCAAGAGATATTAAAACTTTTTCAAATGACTAAATAAGCATTCTATTTCAATTTCTCAGTAGCTTGTATTGCATTATAAACAGGTGAATGTCCATGGTTGTTTGAACAAGATATTTGTAATTCCATAACAGCTTCAGGAAAGTTGTCCACTAACAATTTTAAGCAGTTTTGAGAGTCAGAAGTCAACAAGAGCATTTTTGACCCCTGAAAACTCACTCCTTCCTAATACATTGTGTACCTCTAAGATTGGCAGAAGAGGCTTCAAGTAAATGGTAGCTGTATTTTAAAAGGAAATGATAAGAAAATCAAGCATTTATACCACACCCTGTGAAACCAGTGTCATGTCATAGAACGTTTCAACTGTAACCATCTAGGAGTTTTTAAGAAAAAAATGAGATGTGCAAAAGCAGAAAAATGAGAAGGTGATCAGTAGATAAATGGTGATTTGTCATCTTGAGTTTTGTGAAAGCAAGTAGTAGTTGGGAATAACACTGTTGGTCCTATCTTACTTTGCCCACCAGGGACTGGAAGAAAAAAAAAAAGTAGCAAAATCCTATTCTCACCCTCGCATAGTTAAGAATGATGTGAAACTCATTCCTGTGTCATTGTGATCCCAGCCTCTGGGAGAAGAGTACATGTCTGAAGTTCTGGTGGGATTAGGGCCAAGTGTGGGAGTGTGAGTGTGGGGAGGCACCTTGGGAAGGCCTTAAGTCTGACCTTTCCCTTCCCAATCCTGCCTTCTGAAAGCACTCACGTTTGCAACTGCCGTCTGGCAGCTTTAATTTATTTCCTTTAGAGCATTTCCGTGTGTTGTTTCTGAATGTCGGGGAGGTCTTGCTCCATTTCATCTTTTTTAAGTATGATGTTAAAAATTATTTGCAGAATGCTAGATCCAGTTTTGACATTGATCAGGATAGAGGGATTAACTATGCACATCCTGTAGCCTTCACTCTAATACGACTTGGTGTGTTGCTGTTCACTGCAGCGTAGTGGAAGTATTGACTCTTACAGTGCGGGGGCCTCTATAACCTTGTGCTCTGTTTTACAGAGCTGCACACCAGCAATTATTCCTGATTTGGTAATTTGTTCAGTAGTTTATTCCTACTAAACAGCAATACCCTGTTGAGAATTCTCATTTTCTTAGTATGTCTGTGATAACCCCTTCACATTTCATGTCTAAATTTCAAATTCTATCTTGAGAGCTGACTTTGTATAAGTTCTGTCAGCTGGATCAGAGGCTTTTGTTACTCTTACATCCAAGAAGGGATGTTTGTGGGGAAAAAAAATAAATGTTTAAAGCAGTAAGGTTTCACTGTTCCTCACAGGGAAAAAAATAGGCACTTTTGAGAACAATTTTCATTACTACTTATAGTAGGTAAGTGCTTGTTCAGTTTGGGTTAAGTTGACTTTCTTCTTCCTTGACTGTCTCTATTAGAGACAGCAATAAGGTTCCACTGTTCCTCACAGGGAAAAAAAATAGGCACTTTTGAGAACGATTTTCATTACTATTTATAGTAGGCAAGTGCTTGTTCAGTTTGGGTTAAGTTGACTTTCTTCTTCTGTAACTGTGTTAGAGACAATAATGCAAAAGTACATCTTTGGACATGACGTGAATTCTGTCTTTTCTGAGAGCGTCTAGTACTTGAACTTCCACCCTGGGATTCTGCTGTCATCTTGTGCTTGCTGTGTTTACCAGCAAGAAAGGAAGTGACTGTTCTGACTTCTTGATGTACGTTGAGGTCATCTGCACTGATAAAAGTAAAACCAAACCTAGTCTACTTAAACTGTGTGAAAGTTTTAGCATTTTGCTTAGTGCTGGCTTCTGTTTGTGGCCTTTCAGCTAAAGAGAAATGCATCCTGTTAATGGTGTACAGGCTGGTTCAGTCCTGTTCTGTGGCTTAATGGGGTGCAGGGATTCACAAAGCTGCACTTCTGGAAAAGGGAAATAGGGGACCCCAAATAATTAAAAACAGCAGCGGCAGTGATCTGAGGAGAAACAAACTAATTTAGTAAATATGGTATCAGGATGCAAGATAACACGATATATTGCAATATAATTAGAATTGAAGCTAATAGATCAAATGTAATGAGAGAAAGAGTGTCCAAGAGCTGTAGGCCTTATATTAGTGCTGAGGTGATACATGTGGTCGGAATGAGCAGCAGGGAGCAGAGCTGAAAAAGAGAAGGGAAAAGGGACCATTGGGTCCCCTACCAAGGCCTTATATCTTTTCCCCCCTGAGCAGTAATGATAACGGAACAGCAAACAGTTTTCTGGGGAACGTAGTAGTTATTCTTCTCCAGGATAGGCACCCAGACCTCTGGGAGAATTAACTCTCCAACTCCCAGTGCACTACATGATGTTATGATGTGGAATACCAATAACCAAAAATCATAAAACCATGACACATCATTATCAGAAAGTTTGTAATGGGAGCTGAAGCTGAAAAAAGAATGTGAAGGTCATAGGCAAAGGGAAGAGAGGACAGATAAAGGGAGGGCTTTTTGAGTAACTTTGAGTGCAAAAGAGAAAAGGAGTCAGACTATCAGTACATGATTTATTAAAAAAAAAAATTGGCAGTTTTTTAAAAAGCATGAGAGAAACTACTTCTTTATGTTTTTGTCTTTAGTTCAGTTGAACAATCATAGGACTAGGGAAGGGAGAGGAGTTGGGTGAGCTAAGCTAAGTGCTGCTGCCCAGAGGTGAGCTGTGTTGGCAGGATGCATCGTGCTGGGTCTGGCTCCCCCTTCTTAGGCAGCCCCTACAGTACTGGGCTCTGCACCTGTGCCTGGAGCTGCCTTGATATTGCAGCATGCTTTGGTGGCTAATGCTGGCACAGCTTCAAGGCCTTCTCCAGCTCCCCCAGAACTAGCAGACAGTGGGAAGAAAGAGGTGAGTGGGGCATGGCCAGGGCAACTGGCCCACACCAGTCAGAGGGATTTCCTGCAGTGTGTGGTGTCTGGCTCAGCAATAAAAGCTGGGTGGGGAGGCTCTGATTGTGAAGGCATGTGTTCTCCCAAAATCTCCATGTATTGAGGCTCTCCTTCCTGAGGTGCAGCTGATCATAGCTTGCTGATGGGAATAGAGAATAATTATTTTATACCTTTGCTTCTATACAGCCTTTGCCATTTTACTTTAAGCAAGTCAAGTCCTTAAGTGATTAACTTTTTTTTTTTTTTTTTTTCTTTTTTTTTTCTTTTGTGTGCATGTCATATTTTCTTCCCCTGCCCCAGGAAGGGTGATAGAAATGTATTGCAATCCAGCAGCCCTTCAGTTAAAGCACAGAGCAAATCACTGTAGGGGCTGCTGCCCAAAGACTTCTTGTTTTTCCAAGCTGTAATGCTCTTTTCTAAAGGGAGGGTGAGGCTTGTTCTTAATTGGTTAGAGCATATGATACATACGCTGTCCTTATCTTTAAAAGCTCTTAGTGCTTCAGTTGCTTAATCTTTCCTGTCTCTTGAGTTGAGTTTTATTGTAGAATTTCTGCAGAAGCTGTTCCTCAGGATAAAAACTGGAAAAGCAATTATTATGGTAAGCCAGTGCTGGCAGTCAGTAAGGCAGATTTGCATGTCCTACCAAAATCAGTGCTAAGTCAAGGTAGAGGAAAGTCAAACTATTTCTAGTTCTGGCCTAAAATGTGAGCAAGGCAGTGCAAATAAACTTGACATCTTGTAGAATATGAACTGCTGCTGGTTAAATGTTATAAGGACAGTGAAACATCTGATGGAATAGTTGCAGATCAGGGTTCAGTGGAGAGTGAGTCCCTGGCTGAGGAATGTAGGGACCTTGGCAGCAGGGTTGGCACAGTGATCCCTGGTTCTAGCTGCTTCCTTCTGGCTTAGTTGTGCCACCTCAGTTACGCTGATAGAACTGTCACCTGAGCTTTAAAAAAATCAGACCCTTAAAGAATGGGATTTGTTAAAGCTGGGTAAGTTAGCTCGATCCAATTGACAGGTTGACAGCTGAAGCAACAGCAGAGTGATCTTGCCTGACCCTGTCCATTTGGCTGAAGTGAGTGGGCAGCAGCATCTATGTGGGGATTCCCTACACCCTGCTGTCAGGAAGAGCCTCAGTGATGGTTAGGATCTGTGCAGGTCCCCAGCTTTAGGACTGTGCCTAGGGGCAGAAGGAAGTTCTGACAGTGCAGGGGTTTGTAGCTATTCTGGCCCTGCAGTGTGGGAATCTGCATATTGACTAATGCATAAATTGAACCATGTACATTCCAAAGTTTAACTGGACTGGAATATTTCAAAACCTCCATTTTGCAACTCTGGCACAAAATGCATACAAAAAACAGCAAACTTTAAGAGAAATCTGAAGTAGAAACTGTGTTCAACACTGAAGTGAAAGGAAGCTGCTGTCAGTGGTGTTAACTCATATGGTATTTGGGGAGAGATTCAGATTGGTATCAGAATATTTTGCAGTGGTCTTTATTTATGAGTCTTTCATTTTAAAACTGGTGGAGGAAGTTAACTTTATTTGTTAGTAGTTATTCGGTTTTATAATATTTATTATATGTATTACACATTTATTACCTTCTTTTAGGCAATTCCAAGGCATGTCTACTGTGTTACCATAGTCTAACACTTCAGCATTTGAATGATATTGTGCTATCTAACACTAATTTCTATTGGTAACAAAAACAGGAGCATAAAACCTCCCTCAAATTTATGTTCTTCTGTTGAAATTTAAAGCTTTTATTCTGAAGCAGCATTTTAGAATTTCCATATTCTAAGTTGTTGTTTTATGCCTAAATGCAGATGGTTAGTAATGTGTTTCATCCACTATCACCAAGCTTCAGACGGTGTAACAAAGCAGTATGCAGATGTTCTATCTCTGATAGGTGGCATGTTTTTGGAGGCCTCCTCTTCCTTCTGTCTTTTCCTATGTGTTCCCAAAAAACAGTCTGTTATGCTCTTTCACCTAACAGCTGTGGTTTCCAGTTGCTGCTGTTAAAAGCAGAGGAGCAAGCACTATTTTCTTGGTCTCTTTATCTTCCTTCTGCTGGAGTCAGAATGCTGCAAAAATCTTTGTTCTGAGGGTCTGCCTTGTTCTGGGCAGGATGTGTTCATGAGGACAGTGCAGAGCAGAGGTCGGGTGAAATATCTCTCAGGTGTGAGAACCTGATTCTGGTACTGTGTATGCTTAGGGTCATATAGCCAGTTGATATTACTATTTTGCTGTCAGTGGCATTGATTCTACCAAAATTGATAAGGTCAGTCTGGTAGACTGGTAGCACAAGTGTGCGTAAATACTTCTAGAGTTTAGTTTGGTGTGACATAATAAATAACTATGAAGAGCTCACCAGTGTTCTTGGAGTTCACAGCCTGTAAATCTGATGGAGTTGTTTTTCTTGACTCTCTAAGTGGTACTAAATGCAGAATTACTTTGTCATTAAAGTGAAGGAGATGACAATAAGCATCATTTTTTTTTTTCTCACAAAGACATTCAGATATCTCTAATTGCCTGTACTGTGCTTCCGAAGTTAGGCCCACAGTAGGAAAGAAAGTGTGATCCTTTGCAAAAGGGATCCTTTGCACTAGTGAGATTCCAGAAACCTAAATTGGTCAGTCTGTTTGAAGATATAGCCAGCTGATGTTTCAGTCGTTAACAAAATAATCAGTTTATGTAATCCAAGAGGTAAACAAGAAAAGGTTTGTTTTAATTTAGTGTGAATTCAGCAGAAAGTCAGACTGACGGCTTATTGAACTGGGACTGCGGGCTAGTTTCAGCCGCAGGCAAAGATAAGGAGCTGTGCTAAGTAAAAACATTGACTTAGTGGAATTCCTGTGCTCAAAGGAGAGTGCAAAATGACCTGGAAGGTTAATGAAAAGACAATAACTAATGCCTGAAAAATAAATCCCTGAAGCATGTTCCATTTGTTAGTATCAGCTCAACTATGTGTATATTGCTTATGGAAATAACACTGTTGTGTTCTCAAATATCCTAATGAACAGTGTAAAGTCACTACTAAACCAAATACTGAAGAAGGAACTTCTAGATAAGTGCATCGTGTTCTTTAGTAAAATGTTTAATTTTTATTTCTGGTGTGCTTTTCCGAGGTGTAGATAAATCCCAGTCAAAGAAGCTGAATTCCCTTTGAACATTCTTTGTTTTGAAAGTAAATTTTCTAGTTTTTGTTTGGAGTTTGTGAGCATAATGTATTTCAAGAATTTCAGTGCTAATCTGGCTGTAGTGGGAGGAGAGGTGGGAATTGTGACAATAGCATGATGTTTTAAATTATTCACATTTCTGTCATTTTTATTCTGTGGCTTTCTTTTGTGAACTGAATTGATAAAATCTGTCTTGTCCAGAGCACTGCTGCTTGTAAAACTGAAAGTTCTTTGTTGTTGTTTAAATCCGGGTTGAATAACTGGAGTCTCCATCTAGGCAATTTTGGATGTAGAAGCAAGCGTAAGTTCAGGGGCATATGGCTAATAGCTTTGGAATAGAATGTCTTACTTGGGCTAACAGCTTTCAGAAATAACTGCTCAGGAAAAGGTACTTATTCTACGTCTTCTAGGTAAAGCTAGCCAATGCTAGAATTTGGTTTTAGATTTTTATTAAGATAGCTGAAAACAAGCTTTTTTCTCAGAACTTTTTATTTATAGATAACATAGTTGAATTAATGTGTTGTGGTGCAAAGGATGAGGCACAATTAGCAACTTCATCAGTTTTACTATTAATTGCTGTGAGTCAATGCAGAAGCATAATGTTTTTTGTTTTTTTTCTCTGCATGAATGTAGTTGCAGATGGGGGAGATGTGGTCTATTTTGTCGTGGTCAGTTGTAATGGTCACTTCTGGGAGTTGTCACGGCAGCAAATATTCCATGACAATTTCCCGAAGTAAGAACACTTTGGAAGAGGAAGGGTGGTGAAAAGTGATTTTTCTTTTTTCTTTCCCCCCGGGGGGGGGGGGGGGGGGGGGGGGGGGGGGGGGGGGGG